>NC_135525.1:3770776-4070776 GCF_051989575.1 Stigmatopora nigra | reverse complement strand
CACGTGCGATTCTAAGGCTAGCTGTTTGCCATTGTGTTAGTGGGTGTGCATGGATGCATGTAACTTGTCAGTGTGTTGTGTGTGTGTGCAAGCTTTTCTGTTGGCTGTCTGCGGTGATGTGTGTTGTGTGTGAATGACTGTCCTGTGTGTGCATATACGACTGTCCTGCGTGTGTGTGAACGACTGTCCTGTGTGTGTGTGTGTGTGTGTGTGTGTGTGTGTGTGTGTGTGTGTGTGTGTGTGTGTGTGTGTGAGTGAGTGAGTGAGTGAACGACTGTCCTGTGTGTGTGTGTGTGCGTGTGTGTGTGTGTGAGTGAACGACTGTCCTGTGCGTGTGTGTGTGTGTGTGTGTGTGTGTGTGTGTGTGTGTGTGTGTGTGTGAACGACTGTCCTGTGTGTGTGTGAACTACCGTCCTGTGTGTCTGAATGACTGAGTTGTGTGTGTGTGTGTGTGTGTGTGTGAATGACTGTCCCGTGTGTGTGTACGGCTGTCCGGTGTGTGTGTTCGCGCGTGCCTTTGTTGTGTGATTACATATTCTCCTTATATACCCCTTTAGCTTATGCACCACCATTGACAGTCATAGACATCAAATCCTTTTCAACTGGGATGGCTGGTATTGAATGATCATGTATTACTACTATTGGGGGCTATAGAGGTCCAATTTAAAATCCCCCCCACTCAAAATGAATTGGACATCTGTGGCCGCCAATGGATTCAAGTGTGCGTACCTTTGTCTCATTGTGTGTGTTTTTTCCAGCGGAGGCCAGCAGCGGTCCGACGAGCTCCGCTATCATGCACGCGGATGCCAAACCTGCCAGGACCGGCAGTGATGCTGCCGTATGGCAGCAAACCCGAGTTCTGCTCCACAAAAACCTACTCATCAAGTGGAGGACCAAACAGCAGAGCTTGCAGGTATCGGAATTGTAATCTTTTTGATCATATACATTCTAGCAGAAAAAAAAATCTAGTTTAACAAGGAGGAAAAGTAGGAAAAATGGCTGTGAGCCGCCATTTTTGAATTCCAGAAATGTTTTGCCAATTAAACGTGAGCATTTCAGATAGTACATCATCACTTTGTATAACGGGACAAATGATATACATGCTTACGTTCATACTTAGGGGGCCTACCATGCATGATTTTGGAATGTGGAAGTAATTCGGAGTACCCGGAGTAAACCCACGCAACCCTGCATAGAACATGCAAACTCCACACAGTGAGAACTGGCCTGGGATCTAACCCTCGAACCCATAGCTGTGAGGCCGACACGCCAACCACTTCACTGGCCAAGTAAAAATGGTCTCAAAAAAGCCTTTATATCTAAAATGATATACTTATTAAGGGATTTTATTATATTTGATCATTAGTTTGTGTTTTTTTTAAACCAGATAAAATACTTTTGTTGATTTTGCAACGTAAAATACGAAATAATCACTGTTCCAAAATATGACTTATAGTTTAAGGCTTTCAAATAAAAAACGAAAATGAAATTTGGGGCTTTTATTTTAAAAGTCTGTGTTCACCAAAAGCCCTTTTGTCTTATTTTCATTTTCAGGAAGTGATTTTGCCGCTGCTTTTGCTGGCTCTGTTGGTCCTCATCAGCACTCACAATCCACACATGTCATACGCCGGCGAGGCCACGGTCGAGTGTGATAAGGACGAAGTGGCGGTCTTCAGGGGTCTCGGCTACGCCCCCGCCACCAATATAACCAACCGGATAATGGAAGAAGTTGCCCAGGAAATGCGTAAGCCACAGCTTGCCACGTGCATGCATTTGTTTTGACTGACTCATGTTCCCATTTGTGCTTTTGATAGACCTCCGTGACGGTTTGGAGGTGTTTGGCAGCGAAGAGGAGATGGAGAATGCCAGCCTCTACCAGCCGTCCAGCTTTGTGGGCGTGGTGTTCAACGATGCTTCAGCCACCTCGTACAGCCTGCGCTTTCCTTATGACCGGTTGCCACATCCGAGCGATTTCACAGAATCCAGCGGTTAGGGCTCGGCGCGCAAATAGTAAGATTGGCATTTGGTGTTTACCTGGGCTTGGATTTTCCTTTCACAGTTACCTGCCCAGGTGGTTTTGTCAACTGCAGAGCAGCCAATTATTGGTACTCGGGATTCGTCCGCCTCCAGTTGCTGATTGACGCCGCCATTGTCCAGGTGTGCTATGATAGAGACAATTCATGCACTTAGGTATGCGTGTTAGCGTGAATAGTTCTCGGTCTTGTGCCTTGTGATCAGTTGGTCACTAATTGAGGGTATCCCCCCAGTATGCTGGTATAGGCTCCAGCACCCCCCGCGAATCCTGAGGATTGTGAATAATTGAATATTGTGATGAGTGAATAAAATCTATATAAAGATGAATAAACTGGGCATATTTTTTAGAAAATATATTTAAATAATACAATTATATAGATATATATATATCTTTCAAATGAAATAAGAGAGCATGATAAATGTCCATATTTTATTTTAGGGATAAAGCTATTTACTCTTTGTTTCCCCTTTATAAATCGTAATATAATTATAAATTTATAAAAAGAACAATTACAAAACTGATCTCCAAAAAATAATAAAACAGAATAGTTTTTCAAGTCTTGGTTTCCGTGAGTAAAATATTTTGAAATTGAAACTGAACGGACTCTGCATTTGTGTCCAGATGAAGACCAAGCGTGCTGTCTGGAGTGAGCTGGATGTCACAGTGGTGATGATGGGGCGACCTGCCTCAGTGGAGGTGGAGAAGTTCCCCCACGCGCTCATTTCCATCTACCTGGTGCTGGCCTTCACGCCTTTTGTCACCTTCCTCATTGTCAACGTGGCGGCCGAAAAGGAACGGCGGATAAAAGACACCATGACAATGATGGGCCTCTACAACTCAGCCTTCTGGTAAAACGGGCGCCTTCACATCTACACGTACCTTTCAACCTCGGCCATTTGCTAGTAGCGTAGGACAGGGGCGTGGCTTCGGCTTGCAAGTTTCAGCTTGGATTTTCTCATTTTTATGAACTTACCAAAAAAACTATTAAAAAAAAAAAAAAAAAAAGATTTCCCCCGGAAAAAAATGTGTGATCTAGTGAAGGAGCGATATTTGAGGGATTAATGTAGAGTTATAATTATATATATATCCCTACACAATTTTTTTCTTCACTCTAGGATGTCGTGGGCCCTCCTATATGCAGTTCTAGTGACAGCCATGTCCGTCCTGATGTCCGTCATTGCCACTTCCACGTCACTCTTCCCTCACAGCAACTTGGCTGTGGTCTTTTCCCTCATCTTCCTCTACGGGATCTCCTCGGTGAGCGGCACGTACGGCCCAAACCACGACGTCGGTTGGCTAAGCGGTCTCCCTATTGACATTTTACTCCTGTCCGCAGATCTCCTTCTCCTTCATGTTGACACCATTGTTCAGTAAGCCTAAGTTGGCCAGCACGGTGGGCTCTATGTTGACTGTGGTCTTCGGATGCCTGTCGCTTTTCACCGTCCTCATGAAGGATTTCCCCCAGCCACTGGTCGGGATCTTCTGCCTACTCTCCCCTGCTGCTTTCTCCATTGGTGTTGCTCAGGTTAAATTTACACGCATACTCATATAGACCTTTTCAAAACATTGGCATTACAAAAAATCTAATCAAAGAACCCTTTTTTCCCCCTCATCAATTTTCAGCCTGTTGGTGTACTCGTGCTTGTTAGTTACATTCAACAGGGTCAATCACAAATGTATACATTTACCGTATTTTCTCGCATATAGGCCTTATTTGTAATGCAAAAACATGATGACTGAATCAAGGAGACGGCTTATATGCACACAAGACTTGCATAATTGCTATACTCTTTTTCAACCAATAGATGTCCGTAAAATAACATTTACTATTTGTTGGTTATTTTCTGTTTTGCAGTAAGAAAACAACCATTACTGCATAAATGACTAACTTCCTTATGATATTGACCTTAATAATCTGCTTTTGGTTCATACAGTATCTCAGAAATAGCACATTCGGTGATTTTTCTTAAGATTTTCCCTTCAAAGTAACACTTTTGTATTCTCTATTAAAACCACTTGGATAAAACAAACTTGGATTACTATGCAGACACACTAAAAATAAGTTTAATCTAACCTTACACTAAACTTAATTCTAATTTAGTTTTACATTTTGATACCTTTCTTCTCCTGGGTTGGCTCTATTTGCCCCGCCTACACCCTGACTTTCAGATGCAACCTATCGAGGGTTGTTTGTACTCCTCTCGTATTAGCGAGCGAGCTCCGCCATTCGCAATGACTAATGCCTTCATTAGGTGTGTCCTTCTTTCAGTGGTTTATACGTATGTTAGATTACTTATTAATGGAAAATGATGGGAATGTATGCGAGATGTATGACATTATTGTTATCACTTTACAGGTGGTGTATCTAGAGGCTCAAGGTGACGGTGCTACCTTCGGGTCACTGGCGAGCGGGCCTCATCCGCTTTATGTGCCGCTACTTATGCTGCTTCTTGACATCGTTCTGTACTTGCTGCTGGCTGTCTACTTGGACATGGTTCTGCCAGGTGAGCACTTGGTTCCGATGGAAAAAATGGGCATTTTGAATGCCGCCGTTTTCAAGGATGTGAAAAATCTCGGCCCCATCTCCGGCAGGCCGGTTTGGAATGAGGAGGTCCTTGTTGTACTTCTTGAAGCCATCCTATTGGTCCAAAGGCACCGAACGCTACATGGATTTGAGCTCGCCATCGGATGCGGAGGCCAACGGTGCTCCCGGCAGGGGCGAGTCAGCGGAGCCCATTTCACCTGAGTTTCGTGGCAGAGAGGCCATCCGGTGAGTTGCTTCTGGAAAGAAAGTGTCGATGCTTCAGCACTGACCGATGTTTGTTCATGGTCGACGGCAGCATCAATAACGTGACCAAGGTGTTCGTCACCAAGGACGATAGAGCAGAGTCGCTGCGAGGCCTCAGCTTGGACATCTATGAGGGCCAGATCACGGCATTGCTGGGCCACAGTGGTGCCGGAAAATCCACTTTGATCAATATCCTATGCGGCATCTGCCCGGCCAGCGCCGGCAGCACCGCCATTTACGGTCATCCGGTAATGCCCGGCGGCTCAGACCTGAAGCGGATGGTTGGCGTCTGCCCGCAGTTCAACATCGTCTTCGACGTCCTCAGTGTGGAGGAACACTTGTGGATCTTTGCCGCCATCAAGGGCATCCCGCCGGCCTGCGTTGACGCCGAGGTAACGAGGCCACATCGAATCGAGCCTGGTCATTGCGTGTTTGCTTTGCTTCTAAGCTGACCCGTCGCTGTGCAATGAAGGTGTCTAAAGTGTTGATGGATCTGGACTTGGAGAAGATCAAGACGGCTCATGCCAAGAATCTAAGCGGAGGCCAGAAGAGGAAGCTAGCGGTAGCCATTGCCTTCTTGGGGGACCCCAAGGTACATACAATTCAATATATAAGTGTATTATTCAATCACGGGTGACAACGACGGTGCTAGTCGTCAAATCCCTTTGACATTTGTTCGTTAACACCTCCCAGACCAAATGGATTGGACTTCAAGCAGAAAGCAGCCAGTGCTCCCAAAATAATTTCATTGGTTCACTATTAATGTCAATATTTTTAATATTTTTGCGTCAGTTTGTTGATCTATTTGGATTTTAAATTTTATTCCACTTTTGTATTTGGATTTTTTATTTTATTCCACTTTTGCATTTGGATTTTTAATTTTATTCCACTTTTGTATTTGTATTTTAAATTTTATTCCACTTGTGTATCTGGATTTTAAATTTTATTCCACTTTTGTATTTTGATTTTAAATTTTATTCCACTTCTGTATTTGGATTTTAAATTTCATTCCACTTTTGAATTTGGATTTTAAATTTTATTCCACTTTTGTATTTGGATTTTAAATTTTATTCCACTTTTGTATTTGGATTTTAAATTTTATTCCACTTTTGTACTCGGGGTCTTCTATACATAAATTACAGAAGATGTCCAATTCGTTTAAAATTGCATTGATTTTTCAACTCAAATTTCCATTTCAATATTGGTTGATATATTTGGATTTTAAATATTTATACTTAAGATATGGAAGGTGTTCAATTTATTTCAACTGAGAGAGCTGTCAGTGAAAATGTTTCACTGCCATTAGTGGTGATAGACAGCCAACTTGATCTAGGGCCAGCTCAAAATGGATTTTTTTTACTAGATTTTTACGATTTGTAAATGTTCAGGGGGCTTTTTAAAATTATTTTTAATGTATTTATTTATTCATTTTTTAGATCTTACTACTCGATGAGCCCACTGCTGGAATGGACCCTTCCTCACGCCACCAGGTGTGGTCCCTTCTGAAGAGTCGGCGGGCAGGCCGGGCACTGGTCCTCAGCACGCATTACATGGACGAGGCTGACATCCTGGCCGGTACGCAAACTCAACTACGCTTGCAATATGATGGAAAATTTAAAACGTAATGACTCTTAACGCCCTTGTCGTCTCAGATCGCAAAGCTGTCATCTCTCAGGGACGCCTCAAATGTGTCGGCTCGTCCTTGTTCCTCAAGACAAAGTGCGGCGTGGGCTATCATCTCAGGTAACCCAGCAGTCCGATTCGGTTCAGCTAAAACATTGAGTAATGCGTTCTCCACCCGACAGGATGTCGGTCAGTCCGCGCTGTGACGCAAGCCAGATTTCCGCACTGGTCCAGCGGCACGTTCCCAAAGCCCGGATGACTCGGCGGCAGGAGGCGGAGCTTACTTTCACATTACCTTTTGATAGCAGGGAAAACTTTGCAGGTACAGACAACAGTTACCACGATACTAACATTTTTAACCCAATAACTCAAAAAAGTTTGTGATACTGATACAAATTTCTATACCACTAACAAAAATTAAATGTTACTTTTTATTAACTATCAGTGATATTAATGATGCTACTATTACAGTCATGTGGCTGTCAATCATTCTGGTGCTGTGAATTGTCAATGTTGTAGTTGTACAATGTTAAAGTAGAAGAAGTAAAAGGCATAAATAAGGCTAATTTGTCAGATCTAACTACTGTTATCCTTCCAACATATTAAGACTAAGCAGAGAAGAGTTTGTCAGAGGTCAGTACTTAAGGACTGAGTACTAGTATTCACACATTATATAGACACATTCTATTTAAATATCAATAAATTACAGTATTTACATATGCATATCATTCTATAACATTTAATATCACGACTCATTGATATTGTATGAACACAGAAACTGGTATGTATGGTAGAAATAATAGTGGTAGTATTCCTACTTTGTGGTTTTTCAATTACAGCAACCATGTCTGGTCTACATTATCCTTGAAATTCGAGGGATTATTGTACAGTAGTGCCTCGAGATACGAGCTTAATTCGTTCCCAGACTGAGCTCGTATGTCGATTTGCTCGCGACTCAAATGAATGAATGTTTTCCGTAGGAATGAACTAAAAACAAATCAGGCTCACACTTTAGGTAACAAGAAAGAGGCTGCAAAATACCGTCCTGTGAGCTGCAAGTCGGAAACAGATTTTCAGTTGTGTTATTTTATGCAATTACACTGTAAGAAACCTTAGCCTACAATGGAAAATAATACTGAAAACATTTTTTGGCAGCTTTGTTCTCTGAGTTGGATTCTCGACCGGATGCAAGCATGCTCAACTATGGCGTTTCCATGACCACGCTGGAGGATGTTTTTCTGCGGCTGGAGTCTGAGGCGGAAGTAGACGAAGCAGGTCTTGGAAAACTAGCAAAAAAAATCCTACTTTTTCTAAAAAATCAGGTTTTGACATTTTTATTCGCATTTCCCGCAGATTACAGCGTGTTCAACCAGGAGGCGGCAGATGACGAGGGTGATGGTGGAGGGGACGATGCGGAGCGGCAACTGTTGACCTTCAACGGCAAATCAGACGTGGTGCGCGGTGGGGCGCTTTGGCGGCAGCAGTTCAGTTCGGTGGCGCGGCTTCACGCTCTCAACTTGTGGCGTGAGAGGAAGGCCTTTGTCTATATGTAAGTGCAGCAAATCGTTATTTGCCATTTTTCCACTCATCACTTCATTAAGACCAGAGGTTGTCAATACATAAATTGCGATTTACCAATTTGATCACCAAGTTACTATTGATATATCCCACTATAATAACATTTGATCCTGTCTGTTGGTTTTCTTGGATAGGTGATTATGAATTTGGCTATTAAGCTAGAGCAGTGTTTCCCAATCTTTTTTTTAACTATGGCACACTGCATTTTAAAAAAAATCTCAAGGCAGACCACTGGCTGAAAATTTCATTTAAAACTATGTCGCCTATATTATATTATATATTTTTTTAAAGATTAAAAATGAATTCCTCCCACATCCCAAAAATAGGCAAGGAAAGCTGAATAATAAGATAATACTTGAGAGAATATATGTGTAAGAAGTTTTTGGGAAATATATTCGGTCCATTTTTTTGTCCATAATATCACTAAACCAATCGTCAACTATGAAAATAGGTGTTGATTTAATTGCTAATTAATCAGTCGATGAATCACTTAACCGTAGCAATTGTTTAAAACAAAAGCAGATGTTTGCAAAAATTCTTCATTTGATTCATCACAAATATAATCAGTATTTGCACTGAGGACTACAGAAATTGGAGAGTAATCACTATTATCTCGTCCACACATTTAAACTGGGAGTTGCAATTGAACAAATCCCCCAATCCAAAAGCATTGTTTTCTCTCATTATTACTCTTAACTTCTACCCAACAGTCTGGCCTTGTTACTGGTGTTTGTGGCCTCCCTGTTGGTCCTTTCCCTGCTCACCGGCAACATCCAGATCGCCTCACCGGGTCGGCAGTTCTTGCCCATCTATCTCCTGCGTAAAGATCAGCCTCCCACCAAATACGCTAGCAATCTCCTCATCACCAACTCCACAGGTGGGTGCTCTGACTTTGACCAACAGGAACCAATGTAAGTCCTGTACCATCAGCATTGTGAGTCGTTAAGATTCCTGTAAAAAAAAAACCCACAAGATTCTAATACAAAGTCAATGTACCGTATTTTCCGCACTATAAGGCGCAACTAAAATTATTAGTAGTACTATTTCAGCTCCAGATTGTGGATCTATAACACAACCCACTACTTGAACTGCGTCTTATCATCCGATGCGGCTTTTAGTATTTGAAACAAATTTTAAGATAAGCTATTCTTTGATGGTGCACCTTACCGTGTGGAAAATATGGAAAGAGGACAGGAAATGTCCTGTGCACCGGGATTTAACGTCAAGCGCAACCTCCTCAGGTTCGGACATTTCCGACTTCATCCGAAACCTTGAAGCGCAGGACATTGGGGTGGAAATGATGAAGAAGAGCGACTATGTGGCGGGAGCGCCACACAGCGCCGCCATCAACGTGACAGGATCCAGCAAGGTCAGGTCCGACTTGTGTCTATAACATGTACAGTAAGGCTGCCACAAATTTGTATTTTAACCAAGTCTATCAGCTCACATAGAGTTGATATTCTGGGGATGCATAGCAAAACAAAGCTCCTCACATCTTACATAAATATGTAAGATTATAGCCAAAGGCTAATTTCCCAATTTTAGTCATGTATGCAACTTGATGTTAGAAATGCAAGATAAAATCAAAAAGGCCATTGTAAGGGGAGGAGGAAAGAAACAGGACAAAAGACTAGATAGCAGTATAGAAACAATGATACATACACAAGTAGCACAGGTCTAGGTAGTATTTTGAAATTTTGTTCCGTCTAACAGCCAGGCTTCATAATGCAAAGAGTTTCAGAGATGTCAATCCACTTATGCTAATTGATATTGAATTTGAGGTATGTGAGGCACAAACAGAGAGGGTGGTTTGGCTAAATTCACTCTTTTCTGAAAGGAATTACTCAGTCACCTCTAGAACCAGCTCTTATTGATCATCCCAGTTAAAATGGTTTTGATGTCTATTTCTGTTAAAGCCAGGCTTTAAGTTGATTGGCAAAGAGATTCAGAGATGTCAATTCATGTATGCTAATCGGTATTGAGTACAAGATATGTGAGGCACAAACAGAAGGTGGTTTGGTTAATTACAGTCTTTTCTGAAAGGAACTTCACAGTCACCTCTAGAACCAGCTTTTATTGATCATCCCAGTTAAAATGGTTTTGATGTCCTTTGTTAATGAGAGTAAATTCAATAAGAGGCCGGAAAAGAGGATTTAAACCATTTTGAGACCAACAATGTCACTAAATTCTGAATCACTGGGTTATTGACTGTTATGGAAGCCGTAATGTTCAGACGAGAGAAGATGCAAATATTCGCCTACAGGGTTTCCGCTACAGCCTGGCCTTCAACAGCACCGCAGTGCACTCTTTACCCATGATCGCCAATATCCTCAGCAACGCTCTGCTCAGAGGTCTTAACGGTACAGGACGCATCCGAACGTGGAGTAAACCCTTTGAATACGTGAGTGCCTCTCGAGCCGTCGGACCCACGTGTGCAATCGCTCGCTGACCTTGTCGTCGGCACCCTACAGCGAATCCCTGATGCCACATCCTACGCGCTGGTCATCATCGAGGCTGTCTTGCTGGGAATGCTGGCCGCCGGGATGCCCGCCTACTTCGCCATGGAACACACCAGAGACCGAGAGGTAAAGTGAAAACACGTCAGCCACAGTTGTTCTGCTGGAAAATGCAATTTTCAGAGAAAATGCATACGTTAGGGTGAACTATTAATTAAAAGTCCCGTCCTACTGATTTTGGGACATTAACTTCTGGTAGATTTTCAGTGACTTTTAAGTGATTTCAGGACATTTTTGGGGTCCGTTTCTTTATTTGGGATTTATGGACAGGTATTGATTTTTTTTGGCCATGTTTGAATAATTTACATTAATCTTGGTTAAAAATAATCACTTTTTATCCGGACTACACAGTAACCTTTTACCACTTGGAACACTTGAAATAAGGAATACACATAAGCAACTGTTCTTACTGCTTTAATGTTATTTCAGACTTTCAGACGGTTTTCTAATCTTAATTCTAATTTTTGTTTGAAATTCTGATTCCTTTCTTCTCTTGAGTTGGCTGTATTTGCCCCACCCTGACTTTCAGATGCAATCAATTGAGGGTTTTTTTTGCTTTTGTCTTCCCTTCAAAATATTCCCAAAATGATGCACACAAATGTCCTCACAATAGGATAACGCACGACTACTTGCCAATGAGAAGTAGTATTATATAGATATCCAATCCATTTGAACTGGGAGGCCCTGAAGCATAATCACTGAAGTGTTGAACTTTGCGTGCAGCTTAAGTGCCGCTCCATGCTGCGGGTATCCGGAATGCAACCATCGGCGTACTGGTGTGGACGAGCAGCTGTGGACGTCCCCTTCTTTTTCCTGCTCCTGTCCTGCATGACCTTGGCGGTCTTCTTCTTCCACACTGGAGATCTGCTGACCTTACAAAACTTTGGCGCTGTGGTCCGTGCCTACTATGCCACAGTATTTTGCTGCCTATTGCCTTCAAAGCATTGATTTTTTCCGTTCCTCCTCTCAGGTAATGTGCACCGTGGGCTTCGCTCCGGCCGTTGTTCTCTTCACGTACGTCTGCTCTTTCGGCTTCAATCGAGTCCAAAGCAACAAGGACTTCTTTTCTGTCATCTGCATGATGGTGAGTGAAATGTAGCGGGAAATTTAAGAGCAGACCTCCAAAAGGTGTGTTACAAATGATTATTTTGATGTGAGTTGACTAATCACCAAATATTGATGCCATTAGTTGAGTAATCAGTTAGATATCTTTTTTTTACTGTTTAAAATACAGAAATCTCAAAGTCGTTTCTGTTTTTTAATTTTTTTGTCTTTTTTAAAATGTATTTTTCATTCATGGGATGAAAACTAGGCGGCCAGAAGATGAGTGGTTAGCATGTCGGCCCCACAGTTTTGGGGTCCTGGATTCGATCCCAGGTCAGTCCTCCTGTTTGGAGCGTGGATGTTCTCCCTGGGCTTGTGTGGATTTTCCCTGGATACTCTGGTTTTGTCCCACATTCCAAATTGTCCGTCTCATTGTGACTTGCAATTGGCTGGCCACCAATTCAGAGTGTCCCCGCCTCATTAGCTGAGATTTGCGCCACTAAAAACTGACATGAAGGAATATTTAGCCTTTTTTAAATCATTAAACCATACAAATGAATGAGGAAGACGAGAAATAATTTAAAAAGAAATATTTAGTACTATTATTTATTTTTATTTTTCTAGATTAACATTAAAAATTGAATGACTGTACTGGGGCTGCTCTGTCACTTCAAGACCTGGACCTCATGCTGCAATGATGATTTAAACTGTTACATGCATATTTTAGGTCAGTGTGGTGTCGGCGGCACTGGTTCACCTTCCTTTGGTGGGGAACAACCAGGCGGTGATTGGAGCGTTTCACCAGGCCCTATGTGTGCTCAACCCGCTCTATCCACTCATGGGGTGCCTCAACTACATCAGCAAGGTATTACCCTGACAATTAGGCGTGTGTATCGCCTCATTTCTGGCAATATGATTCAAAATATGGAAAAAACATAATGCATGTATAGCATACAATATCTCTCAAGAATTTTTTTTATACAAATTAAAAAAAATCTCCCAGAAAAAAACAGCGGTGTCGTGAAGCGCAATATTCGAGGGATTACTGTAGTAACAATTCTTTTGCATTATAGGTGGGTTTGGTTACCAAAACCTGGTACCAATTTGGTACCGATTCCAAAACAACTGGTAGTTGCCGGGCCAAATAAAAATGAACATTTCATTTTGATTTCATTTTGCTTCATCGAATGGTCAGTTTGAATGAAATTGAATGTATTTTTTTTCGTTCACCAGACCGCCTTCTTGTCCTCCGGGTATGATCAGAACTTCGTGTGGAACAACGTGATCGTCTCATTTTTGGCGGTAAAGACCAACGTTTAATTTATCTTTTTGCTGGGTGCAGTAAACGGGAAGGTAGAGGTGCCGGCCGTTGTGTTTTGTGTGTTCAGCCGTACCTGCAGTGCGTCGTGCTGATGTTTGTACTGCGTTGCCTGGAAGTACGACACGGCGGTAGGAACGTCAGGACGGATCTCCTGTGCAGGTCACTATCGACGATGTGTACCTTTTTTCCTCAACATGTTTGCTGTTTTGGCTTTCTTAAAAATGGTTCTTTTGGGAAAGGGTCTACTTATATACATATACACATATACATATACATATACATATACACATACACATATACATATACATATACATATACATATACATATACATATACATATACATATACATATACATATACATATACATATACATATACATATACATATACACATATACACATATACACATACACATATACATATACATATACACATACACATATACATATACATATACATATATACATATACATGTACATATACATGTACACATTTTTAATATACATATACATATACGTGTACATATACATGTACATGTACATGTACACATTTTTAATATACATATACGTATACGTATACATATACGTATACGTATACATATACATATACATATACATATACATATACATATACATATACATATACATATACATATACATATACATGTACATGTACATGTACACATTTTTAATATACATATACGTATACGTATACATATACATATACATATACATATACATATACATATACATATACATATACATGTACATATACATGTATATGTGCACATTTTTAATATACATATACATATACACATTTTTAATATACATATGCATATACATATGCACATTTTTAATATACATCTACATATACACATTTTTAACATGCATATACATATACACATTTAGGCATTTATTTATCATTGGCACTCCAGGTTCAACAAACTTATCTAACACGCGTGCAGGCAAACATTTGTCGAGACGTGAGCTTTGTGTTGGCAGGATCCGCTCCAGTAGCCGGGCCAAAGCCCGGGCCGACCCCGACGAATGTCCAGACGAGGACGAGGACGTACAGATGGAGAAGGCTCGGGTCAAGGAGGCGCTCAGCCTCTCGTCATGCGACGAGGTCACATCAATGGCAAAAGAAGGCGCAGACAAAGACCACGTTTCCAATGTATTTTTTCCACAGAGGCCGCTGCTGGTCGCCAGTAACCTGAAGAAGAAGTACAAAGATGGCAAAGAAGGTTTTGTCCTCAACAAGCGTGGAAAAGTGGCCACCAAGAGCGTCTCCTTCTGCCTTCGCAAAGGTTCACACTGTCAATATTGATTCTCGCTTTTTAATGTAAAACCAGATGTGTGCTGAACACTGTTGGACACTAATTTTGTCATAATGAAGCTCCTTGACTTTTTTTCAACAAAGTTCCTCTTCACCAAATAGCCTAACCTTTTCTGCAGGCGAAGTTCTCGGACTTTTGGGCCCCAACGGATCGGGCAAGAGCACTATCATGCACATGCTATCAGGCGATACCGAGCCCACAGCAGGACAGGTATGGCCCTTGACACATTGAGTGCCCTATATCAAAATTTGTCTCGTATCTCAAGATAAATATTTGCTCAAAATTTTACCCGTATCTCAAATTGCTTGTATGTCGAGGTAACACTGTATTTTCTATCAATATTTCTATTTATTTATTTAAAATGAAAGAGGAACAAAAAAAAAAATTCTTTCTTTTTTTCCCCCAGTTTAAAAAAACTTGAAAATAGAACGAAATATCGAACACTCATTTATTTCAGCGTCATTTTTTTCCATTGAAAACAGTCTCTCCGAAAATCTAAAAGTGACTTCTTGGCAGGTGGTGATGGGAAATCCGGGCAGGTCGGGGTCAGAGCACATGGGTTACTGCCCTCAGGTCAACCCTCTGTGGCCTCGGATCACGCTCCACGAGCACCTAGAGATCTACGCCGCTGTCAAGGGTCTCAAAGGACGCGATGCCCCTGACGTCATCAAACGGTGCGCAGCCTCCATTTCACCCCATTTGGGGTTATTTGAAGATCTTGTCTTTGCAGCGTGATGAACGTGCTGGAGTTGAAGGCCCACGCGCACAAGCAAGCCAAGTGTCTTTCATCTGGACTCAAGAGAAAAGTGAGAGCACGGATCAATGTTTAGTTTCCCCCCAAAAAAGCTCATTGACATTCGGTCTTCTTCTCTTCAGCTGTGCTTTGCATTAAGCATGATCGGGAACCCACAAACCATCTTACTGGATGAGCCCACGTCGGGGATGGACCCCAAGTCCAAGCAGCACGTTTGGTCAGTGAAACATTGTAAACCCTGGGACCAGTTTATTATTGGTCCAAAAAGTTAACTTGCCTGCTGCTAGATGTGTTTATTAATTCGCCCTTCTGGTTCAAAATGGATTGGACGTCTAGCACCATCAATGGTACTGAAAGATGAGCCAGTTTAAGTGAATTGGACCTCTTGTTGTCAGTGTCAGGCAATTTTGCGTCAATTCTTTTTTTCACTTGCAGTCTAGGGTGCCGTATTTTCTTGCATATAAGCCGCCCCGCGTTGAAGCCTCACCCTTAAAATTACCTTATAATCGTTGAATTTTAAAATTTTTTGTGTATAAGCCATCCCTTGATTTACAATTTTCACCTCCATATTTAGGGTTTTAATAGGGAGTACAAATGTGTTACTTTGAAGGGAAGATCTTAAGAAAAATCACAGAACGGGCTATTTCTAAGATACTGGATGAAATAAAAGCACATTATTAGGGTCAATATCATAAGGAAGTTAGTAATTCATCCAGTAAAGGTTGTTTTCTTACTGCAAAACAGAAAATAACCAACAAATAGTGTGTTAATTTGCCAAAATCTACTGGTGAAAGAGTATAGCAACGTACCCTTGATTCAGTCATCACATTTTCGCGTTACAAACAAGGCTTATATGCGGGAAAATACAGTATCTAAATGTTGGATTATTTCCTATTGATTTACAGGGACATTCTTGCCATGCTTCTTGTTCTTTATTGGTTCCTACTGAATTTTGGGCATTCCCAGATAACTTCTGGTTGGTTTTGGAACATATTTAGGGTTCCCTTTTCACTCAATCACTACCACTGAAGATGCTGATTTGACGGCAGGGGACGAATGTGACTGCGGATAGGAAATTTAGAAAAGTGCAGTCGTGCACACACTTGATCACACAACTCACAAACATCAGACCCTCTAGCGGGCCATTTCCGACCTTAAACTGAAAAGTCAAAAGTCCCCAAACCTAGGGCCAAGCCACAATATGGCAAGGTATTACTTTAAAAGTAATCATGTTGTAAAACAATTTGTAATTCAAGATTTCATCAAAGGTAATTCATTTTGCCCAGCGCAAGTAAAAGTTAGTTTTGCTGTAGTGTGACTAAGAGATGGCCTTGCATTGTTAGGAGGGCCATCCGCGCCGCCATGACGGAGCGTCAGCGTGGCACCGTGCTTACCACACACTACATGGAGGAGGCAGAGGCCGTGTGCGACCGTGTGGCCGTCCTGGTTTCGGGAAGACTGAGGTGCGCCCCTTCGTCCGCCGCCGCTGCCGTATCCTCGCATCTCAAGAGCTTGTTTCCCTTGCTTCCAGGTGCCTGGGCTCCATCCAGCACTTGAAGTCCAAGTACGGCCGCGACTACAGCCTGGAGGTCAAACTCGGTTGGGATCAGACGAACCACCACCAGCAGAGGACACTGCTTCACCAAGAGATCCTCGCCATTTTCCCGCTCGCCTCCAGACAGGAGAGGTGACAGAAACGCACCCGACCGTTAATCCACTCACCTATTGTTGACCCTATGAATCGGGTCGGGAACCTTTTTGATGTAGAGAGACATAAACTATTCATATTTTCCTTGAGAGCCATACTCAGAATTGAAAATTAAAAATACATCAAAATGCAGTCGTACCTCTACTTACAAAATTAATTGATTCCAGAGCTGTTTTGTAACAAATTTTGTAAGTAGTAGAGTACTTTATATGTAAAACCTCTAATTCATTCCACAGTTCTCACACAACTACCAACTAAACCCTTTAAAATTGGTCAGTGTCCCAATTTTGTATGAAAGATGTGAGAAAACACAAAAAATGAGAGAAAATTATCAGGAAATGAGGCTATTGGCATTATATGAGATAGAATGAGAGCCCAGTAGAGGGTAGTGATGTTCTAAGGTGACAGTCAAGGCATCTGCAACCATATTTTCAAAATAAAATAACGGATAAGGAAAGGCATTTACTTTTTGGGGGTTTTGTGACGTGGATCTTTTTCATATCTCGAGTCACTCAATTGCATATAAAAAAAAATCATGACCTGAAAATTCTTAAGTAGAGGTATGACTGTGTGTATATTTTATTGTCATTTTACCACTTTTAAAGTAAAAGAAAACATTTTGTACGCTGTTTCTAATCAATGAGTATCACAGAGTATGCATGCAGAAGAGTAATGAAAAAGAAATATGATTTAAAAAGGCGCTAGAGGTAGTTTTGGGTTGACTGATACTTTATTCCTCTTCAGCTTTACTACAATGATGGTGTACAAAATTCCCACAGAAGACGTAGACTCGCTAGCCGATGCCTTCTCGCAGCTGGAGCGCGGTCAGTATACCCATGTGAGCACACAAACACTGCTTGTTCTGACATCTTCAAATGATTATATATGTTTTTGCAGTGAAGCAAATGTTCAAGTTTGAGGATTACAACTTTTCACAGTCCACCTTGGAACAGGTGAGTCTTCACCCATTGTCCTCATCATAAAAAACCACAGATTTTTACCTCATTGGTAGCCATTCAAGATATTTGATGTCCAATCCATTTGAAGTGTTATAGGAATTGACAGCCTATAGGAAATCTCAAGGGTCCCAAACTGTGGCCCGGGGCAGCACTGTTAACCTACCAGTCCAATTAGCCTTTGCGTGTTTACTTCATCACCGAAATGAGAGGTCCAGTTTTGAAGGAACGAGAACTCACAGACAGGTTTCTAGTCTATTGAAATTCCACAGATATTGAGAAACACCAAATAGAGGATAATGGCCAATATTTCTGATAGTGAATGTTAAACAATAAGATCTAGAATCTAGAACTAGCAAATCAATCCTAAGGCAGATTTCAAAGTCTTTTGTTTGTCCCTGAATTTTAGCCCTGGCGACACGACGCCAGTGACAACCGATCATTTCTGCCTTTGCAGGTTTTCCTGGAGTTGGCCAAGGAGCAGGAGAGCGAAGAGGACGAGCCATGCTCGCTCAGCACCACCTTCCAGTGGCGTCGCTTGCCTGACGAAACGGCCAGTGCTGACGAAGGCATTGTGCGGCAGCTGTGACGATAAACTTTAGGCCACTTTCGTGCCGTCTACCTAAACATTTTCGTTGAATACAGTAAAGGGTGGGGCACGCAACCAATTTTGCTAGAAAAGGCAGCGGGAAAGGGGATCCATCATCACATGACATAAGCTACACTGTCCCCTTCATTTTACACCAGCATTGATGACATCCCGGTCTGATGCTGACACTTTATATGTAGCACCCGGTAGCCAGGATGCAACAAGCAAAAAATGATTATTTATACTGTGGAATCGATGTGAAATTATTGATCCTAAACATTGTTCTCTTTATTTTAAGTGTTCTTGAAATCTGCGAATTAAAATTTTGATTTTATTCATGTATTTTATTCAATATATTATATAATGTTCTTAATGGATTAGAGTTATCGTATAAACAATAGAACATTTTAGCCTTTATAAAACTAGTTTACATTCTTTAATCTTTCGATATCATATTTAAAAAGAAATAGTTGTTTACATTCACACAGATTAGCTTTGTCACTTATCAGGCCGTTTTGCGTCACAGCTGTTTGCTAAATATAACGTCTCATCTCATTTTCTGAACTGCTTTATCCTCACTAGGGTCGCGGGGGGTGCTGGAGCATATCCCAGCTGACTTCGGGCCAGAGGTGGGAGACACCCTGAATTGGTGGCCAGCCAATCACAGTGCTACAGGAGAGAGGCAACCATTCAAGCTCACACTCATACCTAGGAGCAATTTAGAGTGTCCAATCAGCCTACCATGCATGTCTTTGGAATGTAGGAGGAAACAAAAGTACCCGGAGAAAACCCACACAGATCCGGGGACAACATGCAAACTCCACATAGGTGGACCGACCTGGATTTGAACCCAGATCCCTCACCATGAGGCCAACGTGCTCATCACTCATGCACCGGACAGTGAATTTTTTCAATTTTTACCATGTTTGCAGCTGTTTCATCCTCAAATTATTATTACAATGTCTTTTTTTTTTTTTTTTTTTTTACAAACGTGAATTAACTTAGAACCAAAAGCATTTGCCCCAACATCCGTGAGTCGTAGCCACGTAAATACATTTATTATGAACCAAAGAGTTGATAAATCGAAGAAACCAATACGGATTCCCTAATAGAGATCCCCGACGCAAGATGCCCACCAGTCACTTAAGCCGCCGACTCCGTTTTGTGACATCTATCCATATATATATAATATCTCTACTTGCATACTCCATGATGTGAAGGGATTCTGTTTGTCAATGTGAGAGTCCCGTCATACTTGTGGGTGTGGTCTCTGTCCACGCCCTCTTAGCAAAAGTTAGCCAGCTAGCAAGCTGTCTATATCTTAAATTCTTTACCCAAAGGTGACAAAACAGGGCAAATCCTCGGAAATTATTGCGGGCACAATTTGGGGGTTGTAATGTTTTGTCGGAATGGGGAATTTGTTTGGAAAAAAGAAGCAGACTCGAGTGACAGAACAAGACAAGGCCGTTTTGGTAAGTCTTGCTCAAAACTCAATTTGAAGTCATATTACGATATAAAAAAAATATATATAACTGCGCGTTACTTACCACATTTTAATTCGCAGACGTTTGTAAAGGTATATTTGTGTGTTTTTTTTGTATTAGCCGTTTTCCAAGTGTTTTGACTCAGATAATTAAGTTCAGTATTTTCCTCAACTGTTAATTTTAGATTTGTGGATGCATTGCTAAGACGTTTTCGTGTTGTGTTTATGCAGCAACTCAAACAGCAACGAGATAAACTGAGACAGTACCAGAAGAAAATCAGCCTGCAGCTGGAAAAGGAAAGACTTTTAGCTAAGCAGTTGCTGAAAAATGGCAGAAAAGAGTGAGTTGCCCTGCGAAAAACACATCTGCCATTAATGGATGTTATGCTGACGCCTGGTGGGTGTCCTTTTTCAGTAAAGCGCTGCTTCTGCTGAAGAAGAAGCGTTATCAGGAACAACTTCTGGACAAGACGGACAACCAGATCAGCAACTTGGAGCGCATGGTTAGTCCCTGTCGCCAATCCGGACTGCCATGGTCTGTGCTCTTTTAACCCCTCTGCTCTGGTTGACCAATGTTTTAGGTTCAGGACCTGGAGTTTGCACAGATTGAGAAGAAAGTCATCGACGGTCTCCGAGTTGGAAACCAATGTCTGAAGAAAATGCACGAGGTAGGCCGCAACCTCTTTCTTGTTTAGCCAATCTTAATTATTTCAAATAGGTGGACCTGATGACATCAAATAGATGTCCAATGTTATTTTACCAACTATTTTGGATTTGAATGTGAAGCCATGTTTCACCTCCATGCTTTTTTTTCCCAGGTAATGTCCATTGAAGAAGTTGAACGCATCATGGATGAAACGCAAGATGCTGTCGAATACCAACGAGTGAGTCTTTTAAAAAAATATATTTTTCTTTATAATGAGTGAACAAATTAGGATCAACACATTTAACTCAATCACTGCATACCTGTCAACCTCGGACTGTTCCTCCCTTTATTAATAATTGCAATTTCCCTTATTAAGCGATAATAAACCATACAAATGCAACACGGCACATAGTTACTCACTCAAAAGTTTCAAATTTCCGAGCCGAAATGGGTAAAACGAGATCGGTTTTACAAAAAAAATACTTTAAAAAGATTAAAAGCCATGACAAAAGTTTTTATACTGCGTACTCAATTTGAAATGATAAAAAAATAAGTATAAAATACGGGAAAATGCATAAGTTGACAGGTATATGTAAACTAGTAGAATTTGAGTTGAGAATGAAGAGTTTGAGTCTAGTTTGTTACCAAAACATATCACATTTTTTAATTTATACATAGCAAATCGACGAGATGTTGTCTGGTTCCTTGACGCAAGAAGATGAAGAAGCTGTGCTGGCCGAGCTGGAGGCTATCACTCAGGTACAATTCCATCCATCTTTATTTTCTTGATTGTTATGATTGTTGAGTACTTAGACATTTCTGGCACCTTCTTAGCAGGGCGACGTCGAGCTTCCTGATGTTCCTCAGGAGGAACTGCCAGGTATTCCCGAGGCCGGTGAAGAGAAAGGTTTGTCTTAGCGTCATACTTTGGAAGCGGGTTAAATGGATAATTTGGGCATCATCTCGTTCGCAGTGGATGATTTGGATTGGATAACTTTATTTATCCCGTATTTGGGAAATTTCATTGTCACAGTAGTAAGAGGGTACAGAGTACAGTAAATATGCAAATCAGAATACAGTAGTAGCTCTACTTCTGAAATTAATTGGTCTACAAGTGGTTTTGCAACTAGGATTTTTCCCATGTAGAGCCTTATTTTACATTGAAATAGCCTAATTCCTTCCTTGATATGCCCTCTGCAAAGTAACGTAAGAAGTTGCATAGAGCTTAAATCCTGTCATTGTAATAACAGTTTCTTGCATACACGCCATATTTGTCACTAAAAAAAAAAAATTGAATCAAGGGTAAGGCTTATATGCGCAGAAGACTTACAGCGTTGTTATACCCTTTTTAACTAGTAGATATTGGCAAATTAACATTTACTGGTTGGTTATTTTCTGTTTTGCAGTAAGAAAACAACTATTACTGGATGACTTACTAACTTCCTTATGATATTGACCCTAATAATGGGCTTTTGATTCATACAGTATCTTATTCATACAGTTATTTGTTGACGCCATATTCTCAGCAGACTTGTTTTGACTCTGTGTCTCCTTCAGGGCGAGAACGTCCGAGGAGGAAGGTGGAGCTGCTGGCCGCGTAAAAGCCGGGCATTAACCTTTCAACTGTCCTACAAAGGAGTTCTTAAAGCTTTTTGTATGACTTGCCCATCATCATCATCATTATCCAACATTTGAACCTTTTTATTGGGAAGTGGTGCCATTTTTCCAACTAAAGTGGATTTCCCGATGGATTCGGATGGTAGGATTTTTATTTTTTTATTTTTACGGTGTTTAATATTCCACATATTCAAGTGCGACATCAATTTCGAACCCACAGAGGCCTTAAAACCAGGCCCCTTATGTATTATTACTGTAATGAAATGTAAAATACACTTCCCCAAAGAAAGTCATCTTGCTCATCTTTTCCTCAGCATAGACGTAGTACTCGTTTAGTCCACAAGGAGACAGTACATTTTATTATTCATTGGATGCTGCCTCCACTTCCACGCGTTCCGTGGGAGTGTGCGACCGACGCCTATGCGCATGAATCACCTGCGTGCCTCCACGCGTCCTTGAGGCGACCTTCAAGTCTATTGCCCCTCTTTTGCCAGCCTGAGCGCTTTGGGTTTTCACGTCACGCCAGCTGGACGTCATATGTTACATACATGCCGATCAAAGGTCCAAATAAATATGCGAGGTGATGCAGTGCAGAAGGCGTGGCCGGCAACGCTACATTCAATGACGTCGTAAAATCCAGCTTTCTCCAATGAATTAGACGCCGACTCTTGCGTTAGCTCCGCCCACCGCCCCCTTCGGCACGAGCACGCGTGGGTTCGCCGGTGCGGTGTCGGTGGGGCTTTCCTATAAAAGCCAGCCACACGAGCAAACGCCTGCCGCGACACGACCGAAACCAAAACTAGAAGAAGAAGAGGAACGGAAGCAGGGAAGCCATCCTAATGAGCGCTCAGCTGCCCGCAGAAAACGTCGAAATGTCGAGAACCGACGAAGTCCACCGAATTACCGAGAACGTTTATAAGGTAACTTGCACACATGACACCAATCTTGAATTATTATTATTATTTTTTTATTTTTACACTCATGAATTATTGATGCTGTATGAGTCTAATGAAATGCTTGTCAAACTTTTGATTCCATTTCTGATCTCCCACCAACATCTGTTATACAGTATTTGAGTAAATAGAAGGCATTAGTTTCTTTTAAAAATGAAATCGACAATAATTAGTCATTAGTCAAAGGCAGTTAATGAGCTTGGAAACAAAATCTAAAAACTTGATGTCACATTATTTTATTAACTCTTGGAATTTTTATCAATGAAAATATGTTCAATAGTTCTACTATTTTTGTCCTATGCATACCTGTCAACCTCGAACCATTTGTGATCTTACCAAATTTTGTTTTCGCCCTTACATATATGTATAAATACATGGAAAATCTTACCACTTTACTTTTTTGTAAAAAATCACGAACATTCTTGACTTGTAAACAGACCAGAAACAGCTGATCAAATGAAAGTAAACATAAACAAGGGAACAGGAAACGGAAATCACATGGTGAAAGTGTTACAAAACGAAATGTTTATCATGATCTTTTTTTTTTAGCCAATCAGAGGCGCCGGTACATATATCACTTGGCAGACATGCGTTTCCGGGAAGAAACAATGGCGGATGGTGAAAAATGGCTAGAAAGTGCCTTAATTTATTTTTTTTTCTCAAAATCACCGTTTAGCGTACCATTTTCATGTGTACAGCGTACCAATATAAAAATGGGCTTTCAGTTGTACCAATTACGGCGAGAACGTACCAGTTGACAGGTATGCCTATGGCATAACTCAATGTATTTGTATGTCAAATTAATGTTCCCCTTTCAAAACATCCATTCCAGAACCATCATAAATCAATTTTTGACCCCAAACCCCCCCCCCCCCCCCCAGCCCTACCCCCCAAATTTTAACCCGTAAATGCTAGTGTACTTGTAAATTTGTAAAATTTGGGGACAACACCGTAGTTAGGTCCTACTGTTCATTTAACGCAAAACCCTAATGTTCTTGTGTAATGCTGTCAATATCAACCTAAAATGCATATTAATTGAGTGAACCCCCAACATGTTCCTTGGGGGGGTTATGAGTCTTTGGTACCTTTTTGTATTTTTAATTCAGAAAAAAATTAAGTTCTTAAAATGCATTTGTTTTTATGTATTAGCCTACGATTAACGGTGATGGCTATCCAATCCGTTTTGACTGGGCAAGTTGGCAGCGATTAAACGTCTCCAGCTAAACATGCTAAGTCAATCCTAGTTTTCCCAGCTCAAATCAATATAACGTCTATGTGAGTGAAAGAATGAAGAATGAGAATAATCCAGGTGGGGTATCCCTAATCACGTGATCAGAAGTCGGTCACGAGAGGAGAATTTTTAGAAGTTCGGAATGAGGTGGAAAAAGATTGAAGTTATTAAGATTCAAGGCAAACACAAAAAGCATCATAATCGGTCACAAACCACTCGACCCATCGACCTCGTTGCGTTTGGGGTCATGGCTAGGACAGAAATCTGCCCACTGACCTTTTGCTGGTCACAGAGTGAGACGTCCGCATCAAAGATGCAATGCAACTGTTTTTGGTGATTTGCTTTGCATTTTTCAGACATGAACACAATAAAAAACTTCTAAAATCAAAATGGAATTGTTTCCATACAAAATAACATTGTCTCGAAACCAGTTCGTTCCAAATCAGATGTAACATGGTAAATTATCAAAGGTAAAGATATATATACACATTTCCAACAACAAAATTTATCAAACTGAATCCTTCATTTCCCAATGATGGAATATTGTACTAAATTAACCTGAATATTTTTTTTAAATTACATTAGTACATAAAAGATTGGGGAAACTGTTCTAGCTCCATGAATCGACCTTCCCTATAATTAAGAATTAATTATTTGTCGATTAATAGGGACGAAGCTGGTGTTATCCACTCAGTGATGATAAAAAAGTGTGTTGTTGTTGTTGTTGTCTGAATAAGCCAAACAGCATCTGCGCTCAATGGCAGGATTCCCAGCATGCCGCAGACCCCCCCCCCCCCCCCCCCCCCACATAGACACACACACACATATCACACATTGTAAAAGGACTGTTGAGCACCCTTGGATGTTGACTTATCTTTGGAAAAGATGAATATGAAACAAATCTCCTGCCAGTGAATTAATATTGAGCCCGCTTTAGCGCAGCAACCCAGGCTGTGCAGCAATTTTCAACCCGACTTGACGCCAACCTGCTGCTCTTTATGTAAGCGCTGACTCACAGCACACACACCAAATGACATCACATCCCCCAACATAAGCCCCCCACCTTCTTGCATAACAGCAGATTCAAGCACATGGATCCCTTTGTCCTACTTTGCTCCCAGATCTTCTGTCCAGAAACACGCCTGCAAATTATAAATTGGCTAATTGATGTCCTGATTTGGAAGATTTTTATTGCGGGTATTTATATTTAAAAAAAAAAAACATAATTCAATAGATTATTCTAAGAGAAGTTATTACTTGGTATTTGGGGGTTGGCAGCACAAATAGGGGGATGATAAATGGAGATTTTAGAATATTTTTTTTGCTATTATCATATTTATTTGAGTATAACGTGCAACATTTTGTACCAAAAAAACGAAAGCAAATTTGGGTGCACGTTATACACAAATCGCGGTGTAAAACTGCCCTCTGTTGGTGAAAAAGTCCCCTCTGCTGCCGTTATAATGGGAGACGTTAAACCTAAGTTTGTCCGCCAGGTGGCGTTAATCCACCTTTGTTTACAAAAGCCACCCCTTCCCAAATAGCTGTTGGGAAGTTTATAGGGTATTATAGGGTTGTACATTTTTTTTATAAGTTGATACAGGGAAACGTTAGCGGGGCACCTGTTCACACGAGTCCATAATCATTTGTTTGGAGAATCAGACTGAAATTTTTTAAATATTGTGAATTTAAGGATGAAAAATTGTAAATTCCAATTGAGAATTGTGTTCATACTGTTAGCTTGTTTGACCAGGTTTCCGTACCATATGTTGTGAATTAATGTTTTCTCATGGCGACATGTGTTCAGCATTTGCCAGTTACCAGTACCGGTGCAATCCTTGGTGTGAGCTAAAAAAAATGGATAAAAAAATGTATGCCAATTTTTAGTCACAAATTATGGGTGCGCGTTATACTCGCGTTATAAATACGGTAAGTGACTTTTTTCATGTTTTTTTGAAAGATACGGTTTATTTTTTTATTGAATTTCATTAATCGACGTCAAAATACATTTGTTTTGCGTTATGGGCTTTCGTGCCGGTCACCTTCCAAGTTCAATCATGTCAAGTCTAATTTATGCGCATATAAGCCGTAATCTTGATTCAGTCATCATAATAACAGTTACTGGCAAATTTACGATTTTTGATGATTTATTATCTCTGAAAATGAGGATTTAAAGATGCTAGCCCATGCTAGAAAGTCAACAAGGTTCCAAACAATCATTTAACGAATGACAGAGGGATGGAACTTCAAATTAGTGCCAAAACAACAACAACAAAAACAACATGAGTTGATTTGAGACACAAAATTAGGCAATCGTGTGATTCTAACTGTGAATCAAGACAGGACAATTTTTTTGTGTGTTGTTTCTCTTTCTGAATTCTCACGACTGAGAATCCGCTCAGCTGGCGTCCAAACAAAAATAAGAATTAATTAGCAGGCACGGTGGGAGACAGGTCAAGGTCGGACTGGCTCACAGCGCCCCGTTACCTCCCGCCAGCCCGCCTCTAGTCGCGCACGCGTGCTCAACGCGAGCACTCTCCATCGTTCTTTTTAACTAACGACGGCACTCGTCTTCTGGTCGCAGTCCATCATGGAGCAGTTCAACCCGTGCCTGAGGAACTTTGTGGCCATGGGAAAAAGCTACGAGAAGGCGCTGACTAGTAAGTACGCTCACCGGTACTTCAGAATATCGCTTGTCTTCCTCGTGGCTTCATTCGCCTGATTTTCATCTTGCTTTCTGCTGTTGTCTTATGTTGCTTTTTGTCACAGTCTGTGTTTTTGAAAGTATCAAAACTCAGAAATGGAGTTTGTTTGTGTCAGCCTGTAGATTTTGGGGCACTTTCTATTCATTTTGGGGCATTTTCAGGTCACTTTCTTAACAAGTCATTGTTTGATGGCAAATGGATTGGATGTCTATATCTGTCAATGGCACTTGGAGATGAGAATTCACAATCGACCCCCTCTCAGTTTAAATGCAGGGGATGCCTATATGGGTTGCCTTTTATATATTTTGGCGGGTTTTGAGGGACATGTCCTTATGAAATGTGTTCACTTTCTGTAAGTGTTAAAAGCGCATTGGGCTGCTGCTTGTACATTTTTAGTCAATTCCCTAAAATTTCGATTAATTTGTACATTTCTTTTTTGGTGTGATGCATAAAATATTGATTGCCAATGTTTTGAAAGCGAAATAACTTGATTCATCCACCATCAAAATAGTTGGACCTCTTTTTGATCAGTTGTTGGTTAACCCTTAATTGGCTGCCATTGACGGTGTTAGACGTCTATTGCATTGCGGATTGGATGTTTAGTAATCAAAATGGCAATGAAACATAGGCATTTTAGAGGAAAAATATTTTTTGGATATTAATTAATGTATTTGTATTCATTTTTTATTTATTTTCAATTTTAATGTACACACAGAGGGAAAAATAACTATTATATATTATTCTATTATTTATTTATTTCATTTAAGGGAATAAATCTGGCCTCACTGGCTTCCTCCCGTGTGTAGGGTGTGGTTGTGTATTTGTGTTTTTGTGAGGGGGGTTAATTTCTTTAGTGTGTGTGTGTTTTTGTAGGATTCCAACGTTGCCGTGTGTGTGTATGTGTGTGTAAATTGTGCAAGCTGTTTGTGTATGCAAAACTTCAATAATAATAAATGTGAAAGTAATGCTTCCAGGTCAAATGTATTGGATATCTACCAGTAAAAAAAATATAATTTCAAATTTAACAGTGAAAGTTTCTGAGATTGGAGTTTACTCACATTTTTTGTCTATTGCTGTCAATGGCAGCCATAGCGTTAATGGTGTCTAACGGCGTAGACGGTGGCAAGTAGAACAGAAGGTGCCGTGAGAATTGGAAATGGGAGCATTGAATCCAGGACGGCTTTAGCGAGGGCGCAAAGGAATGAAAATATCAAGTAAAAGCACTTTTGGAAAAGTCGTCAATTTCGCTTTTTAAGGATGAATGCAGGAATTTCATTTTCAATTGGAAGGATTCTTGATGAATATTTTTTTTTATGGAAAATTTGAAATATCATTTGGAAGAAAAGTACATGCAAGGCTTTTTTCACTTTTTTGTTGCAAAGAACAGCTCAGTTTTAGTGAAATCTTGCTGTGGTCTGCGGATTGCTAAAGAATGAAAGACGTTAGCAATGTTTTCCTTTTTGGTGTAGGAAAACTATCTACATTTTAATGAAACATAATATGTTAATCTTCTTTTCTTAATCGGCGCCACCAGCCCAGTTTTGATGGACAGCTCATGTTTTAAGCCTGGCATCTTGACTTGGAACTTTTAAGAAGGATTGAATGAATGACTAATAATACATTTTAGATGAATTTTTCACTTGTAGGGAATTGTAGCTGCAAATGAATGTTTGTTCACTCAATGCCGAGCCTCCCTGGTTAAATAGATTGGACATCTAGAACAGTCAGCAGCAGCCTATCAGTAACATTGTGACAATACAAATACCCAATAGTCTATTGATATTCTTCTGCCAAGAATTAAAATATCTTTTTGAAAAGCTGCCACTGATGGCTTGACTAATCTACATGAAATCTATTTTGACAAAATGTATACAATCAAAGTGGCTTGTTTACAAAAAACTGCAAATAATGGAATACAAGCAGGGTTTTTAGCGATTCTTAGCTACGTGCAATTGTTGACCTGGAAAAAAATAGGCTCAAAACGTTTGCGTCTTCATGATGCTTTAAATAAACAGTCATTTTCTTCCAAAAGTTTCGTATGTACTGAAAAAATGAGCCCCAAGTGGCACTTTTTAACTTTAAAAATGTGACTCTGAGTTAGAAAAATCAATTATTTTGAAGGACTGGGGCCCATATAAAAAAAAATCGAGCATGGTAACATCCTAGTACCGTACATTTAAATGTTTTTGTTAAAAACTCCATTCAAATCGGATGTACGGTGTGTTCTCAGAAATCGTAATATGTATGGATAGTAACATAATGTTGCTGTATTTATTTAGAAAAAAAATGCACTTAAATAATCATAGTGTTTGAGGAACACGTGTATTTTTAACAGATATGCCTGCAAAAATAAACCATCTAGATCACATTAGATTAGAACTTTATTTCATCCCGTATTTGGGAAATTCCCTTGGTTACAGTAGCAAAGCAGCAGCAAGTACAGACACAGAAGACATTGTAGACCTAGGTAAAAAAAAGTGGAGCCACACACGGGAAGTGCACAAGGTGGCGACCTTCTACAGACTGAGACTAGTATTTCCCGATCTAAAAATATTGGGTTTTTCCCTTTTTAATAGTCGTATAACACAATATGCAGAATTCATTTTCCGACCCAGGAGGCTTTCTATCGCTCCACCTGGTTTTTCAGCTAATGTGATTTGTTGGACTGGACTAGAAATCCATTAGATTGACTTGCCATGCATCTTGTGAATTCCCAATGTCAGGATGGCTTACTAAGTTATCTAATTTTAGGCACTCAGTAGATAGTAACTCCAAATTTTTGTCGTCAATAGGTTAAAATGCTCCGATCATCAAAAGTAGACATTTGCAAATATCTGCTTTCATTTTGGGAAACAATCATTTGGAGTCGAATCTAGTTCCAGAGAAGCGCTTCTATCCTAACCTGGCCCTTAAAACTAGAACGCGGATGTGAAAGCTGTGGACGCTCAAAGGGCTTTTCCCCCCTTTTTGCGTGTTTGCAGGTGTCACGTCCGCGGCAAAGGGCTACTTTGACGCTCTGGTGCGGCTGGGCGATGCGGCTGGCGACGGCCAAGGCGCTAAGGAGCTTGGTGAGTCCTTGCGCAAGCTGGAGTAGACCACCAGCTCTTCAAATAATGTGAGGACATCACGTTAGGCTTTAAAAATTGCATTTAGGGCTCCAAATTCCAACAAGTAACCAAAACAGAGTTGTTTTACAATTAATAAGATTGTTTTCTCAAGTGAAATATTTGTAAATGTCTCTTGAAATTCAGTTGCATTCAAAAATGTATCCAAAGTTGGGAATATTGACCTTATTTTTTGAAAAAAAATACAAACTAAATTCAACATTTGATTCAATAAACAGTAATTAGCTCGTTTATCGAAAAATGAAAAACTGCAAAGAAGGGTCACCCCTATTTAAAAAAAAATAATTTAAATTCAAAATATATTTTTTATATACTTCAGTGCTGAGTCCTAGTAGAATGCGGAGTGCAGGGAAGTGAGTGACTTCCGCTTGGCAGTTTCAGCGCGTATTTTCACATTTTTATGAAGGTACAAAAATTATAAAAAAAAAAAATAAAGGTAACATAGTAAGCATGGTCGATCAAGTTTTTTTATTTTATACCGTAGTAATGCAGCTGTGATTGCGGACAATATTGCGACACTAAACATCTAGTGAAGTCACTGAGTGACATCAACCAGCCAAGCATGAATTTTGCGACACAGACGGAGCGCAGACACTTACACGGCGCAAACACTTACAGAATCCTCCCTATCAACCACCTCCGGTCGAATAAAACATACCACCAGAAAAAAACTTGCGATGTAGTGAAGCCGCAATAATAATCGTATAATCCAACATAGGCTTTGTCATCATCATTGATTTGACTAAAGACTAATTGTCATCATACCCAGCTGCGTATGACGAAATTGGTAGTGCTTCTTCATAAGGTGCGTTTTCCCATCAAAGTACCCAAATAAGTGATAATTTCAGAGTCGTTGGCATTCTGCCGTGATGGACACATCTCATCACCCTCCGAGCGGATCACTTACCTCTCACTGACTTTCACTTACCTTCAGTCAGCTAGTAGGAGGCAAAACACTGCCCAACATCTTTTCATGTTAACTCACCGTGAATTTATTACACAGAAGGGATTGTGTGTCGTGTTAGCGCAAGTTTAGAGTCCTGATGAATGTGGGGAAAAAACTGTCTTTAAGCCCCATATTTGAGGGATTACTGTATTACCAAAAAAAGCATGTGACTATTTTTCTTCATGTATAAAAAACAATAACCTGGCTGGAAATGTTTGTTTTAGTGCCATTGACGATGTTGGATGTCCAATCTATAAGGACTGACAGGGGCGGATAAACATTCTCAGTCTAAGTGTTGACAATGGCACTAAAACATTTCTTTTAAATGACCAAAGATAGTCACTTGCCCTATAATGTGTTAATTATGGTTGATCTAAGTAGATCATCAATTGCCTGTCATTGGCTGCTAAAATTAGACGAGTGGAGCTCCTCTAGTGTAGCGAGAAGAGGAGAGCGAGGAGGAGGAAGAAGATGCCGCCGCGTATGTCTTCCGCCGACCAAATATGGTCATGTGGGGAGGAAGAGGAAAGCGGGAAGCTCCCGCAGTTCCGTTTCTCCTCTCGGCCAAATAAGGACGGAGACGTTGGCGTGCGGTGGAGAAAAAAAAGCCACTGAATTTCCCCGTAGGCAGAAAAAGGTTAATCACGATTGATGATGATGATAGACTTCCAATCCATCTGACCTGAGAAAGCAAAGTGTGTGCTCTTGAACATAACTTTATGTTTCTGGGTGTAAAAGCAAAAATTCAATGTTTGAGAGTAAATTCCTGTGTGCTTAGGGGCTTGGAGGGGGGGGGGGGTATTGGGGTGCAGGTGAAAGATGGGAAGAATTTTTTTTCCTTTTCTTTTCTAAAACAAACTGTTTTTTTGTATGTTTTCAACATGTGCAGAAGAAACAGCATGTAGGTAACACCCACGCACGCACTGCATGCGTCACATGACACATTTGGCATGTTTGTGGAGTATTATGATTTGCTAGTCAGTCCCCTGGCTTCTTCTTCAGTTTCCCAGCATCCCCTGAGCAAGGCGTCTAATGGTTTTTGTGTCGTCCGCAGGGGAGGTTCTGTTTCAGATGGCCGAAGTGCATCGCCGCATCCAAATCCAGCTTGAGGAGATGGTAAGCGGGGGTCCCACCCAGTGAAATACCCAGGTCCAAACTATGGCCTGCGCCTCTGATTTTCTTATGTCATCGATTATAGTCTGCACAAGAAATTTGAGTTCAAGTGAGATTCTGTTCTGTGTTCTCAGTTTAACTCCGTGGTCAACACTTTACAAAATATTGTAGATATAGCCCCTGCGATTGGTTGGCCACCAATTCAAGGTGTCCCCGGCCTCGGGCCCGAAGTCAGTGGGGTTAGGTTCCAGCACCCCCCGCAAACCTAGTGAAGATAAAGTGATTCAGAAAATGAGATGAGATATATATATTTGTGTGTGTGTGTGTGTGTGTATATATATATATATATATATATATATATATATATATATATATATATATATATATATATATAATGACTTTAAGATACTAACTATACTAAATCTAATAGCGATGACAAAATGTTAACCCTTTAATTGCCATTGATGGTGCAAGGCCCTTAATCCTACTGCTGTGAATGAAAGAGTGCTACTCGTAGACGTCTCTGCCATTAAGGCATACCTGTCAAGCTCGTCCAATCGCTGCCCTTACTAATGATTGCAATTCCCCTGAAGTGATAATAAACCGTATAAATTCAACGTAGCACATATTTACTCATATAGGGTGCATGCACTTGAGTCTAAATTTTTCCCAAAAGTGGACGTAGTGCACAATCAGTCTGTGGTGCGTCTTTTGTATGCATTAAATTCACGATTCTGTAGATGTCGCTGTATGGCGCTGACAGCTTTGCTGTCTGGGTACATTGCTTGCTGACTCACTATATTTATGTAGTGAAAAGGGTACCACAGCAGCCACTGTGTTTAGATTGAGACTTCAAAATTAGGCAATAAAGGCATTATCAGGTTTCCAAACAAGGGTTTCAAGCCACAGTTTTTCACATTCTCAGCTGTTAACGACAATGGACGTCATTTCCATTCAAAGGAATCAGACATCTTATTCTACCAAATGAAAAAGACACGATTTCCCCCCATCTTCATTCCTTTTTTTGTTTCGTTTCCTAGCTAAAGTCATTCCACAACGAGCTGCTGACCGAGTTAGAGAAGAAAGTCCAAATGGACGCTCGCTATCTCAACGTAAGCGCTACCGTCCGTCGCGGCTCTCCGGCGCTGTTTTGCCATCGCTCATCTTTTAACCACCTCCCACAGGCAGCCTTGAGGAAGTACCAGACTGAACACAAGGGCAAAAGCCAGAGTTTGGACAAATGCCATAACGAACTCAAGAAACTCCGACGCAAAAGTCAAAGCAGCAAAATGAACAACAACCTGCAGGTGAGTCCACCGCCATTCACCGTAACCATGACCAAAACACTCCATTTTGACTGGGATCAAACGATCACTGCCTCCAATCCAATTGGATTAGGCGTCTATTTTGTCTATACCCTTCATTGGCATTGAATAATAACAGCATACTGTTAAAATTCTTTTGTTTTTTATTTGTTACGCAAAAGTATATAATTCGATCCCAGGCCGCTCCTCACTGTGTGAAGTCTACAGGTTCTCCCTGGGCTTGTGTGGGTTTTATTCGGGTACTCCAGTTTCCTCCCAAATCCCCCAATGCATTCAGGGTAGGCTAGTTGAACACTTTAAATTTTCCGTGATATGAGTGTGACCGTGAATGGTTGTCCGTCTCCTTCTGCCCTGTGATTGGTTGGCCACCTATTCCTGGTATACCCCACCTGGTGCCTGTAATTGGCTGGAATAGGCTTCAGCACTTCATTTTCTGCATTGGATTCATTCAGAAAAGGAATGAATACCATATTTTCTCGCATATAAACCATATTTGTAATAAAAAAGGAGCTGGGCTGTGTTAGAAATGTTTTCCATTAATACCTAAAAGAAAAAAAAATATATATTTTTTTTTTTAGTCCAACTCAATAACATTTAAACAAGTTAAAACAACAAGCCACTGCTTTGGAATAACAGTTATGAAGATTACAAAATATTTTATAGTCCTATGTTTTTTTTTCATTCCATTGTTCATTCCATGCTAAAACAGAAATGCCCTTAGTAATATAACCATAAATAACAAGATTAATTTATTAGTAAATGAGTCGGAAGATGGTGAAAATTATCGGTGACTGTTTCGAAAAATCTTTGGTGGCAACGTTGTTTGAATATGCAAATGAGATGGAGTGTGTTGCAAATGCTTGCGTTGGTGATGCAGCTTATATAAAGTACGCTTCATGTGGGCTTGCGGGGGCCACTTGAGAGACACTCTGTTACGTGACACAGTTCATGTTGTGTAAGGCTGTCATTCAGACAGGAATTATTATTTTTTCTTTTGTTACCCCTTTTATGGAAACCGCTATTCTCAGATGAAGTTCAAGGTAATATATTCATAGTCAATGACATTGATGTTTTTAATTGGTGGTGATTTTCATAGTGATGGCTGACATGGAATAATCATGTTGTTCAACCTGCCTATGTGCATATTTTTGGAATGTGGGGAGAAAGTGGAGTACCTTTAGAAAACCCATGCAAGCCCGGGGAGAACATGCAAACTCCTCACAGTGGCGACCGAGCTGGGATCGCACCCTCGACCACAGCCCTGTGAGGCCGACGCGCTAACCGCTGGGCCACCGCAATTATCTTCATAATTAGCCGATTCACTGCCTGCACAGTTATGTTGTTAAATATTGAGAAAACTATGTATAGTTTGCATTAATTAGCAAAAATGTGTATACAGTAATCCCTCGAATATTGCAGTTATTTTATACCAGATATGGCAGCGATAATTGAAAAAGCGCGAAGTTGGATCACCCCTATTATAACTCCCTTTTTGTTTGTTTTTGTTTTATTTTTGTTTTATTTTCTTCAGTGCTGAAGCCTAGTAGCAAAAGTGGCTTCCGCTTACAAGTTTGAGGGTGGATATTCACATTCTTATGAACTTTAAAAAAGAAGAATATAAAAAATAGCAGAAAAAAATCATGAAGAAGTGATTTTGTGATAAGTGGATAAAAACCTGCTGACAGCAATAGACAGGAGGGGCTGGCAATCGCTGCCCCCTCACAGTCCAAATGGATCGGAAGTTTATCGTCGACACGAAGCCATTGTTAATGTGTTGCCTGAGTTTTTGGTGCTGTGATTGCAATAAAAATAAGATTACCATTGTAATAAGCCACAGATACTCTGTGGTCAATGTCAAAAGAGTTTGAACAGTTTAGATTTTTTTGAGAAAGTTCATCAACCACCATCAATGACAGCCAATGAGTTTCAAGCCTATGTTGGGGTATTCTATTTAGAGGTGAACATTTCTGTGACCGTCCATCTATCTGAGTTACTGAGGTTGTCTGGTCCGCCGAGAAAAGCAAAAAGCTTGGAATTTCACACTAGAATTGGCAAGCATCTTGACCCACTTTGCGTACATGTGGGCGATAGAGACTGGAGGAGGTGATGAAACACAAGTGTTTCCTGAAACGAGGGAGATTGCGTTGTCATGGTGAAGCCTCTGACGGGGAAACCCTCGATCTGCTTGCGTACGTCTTGCCGGGAAAGGACCTTCCGACTCAAAGTCTTGTATGTTTTCTCACAGATGGGTGCTACCCTGCCAGAACGTGGGCAAATTCTGGCCGGACCTCCTCAACTGGGGACACTTAGAGTCACTGGTGGCCAGCAGAGGCTGATAGGGGTCGGCGCGGAAGGCTTGGCGGGGGCCACAAATGGCACCGACCACTACCAGCAGTGGCCCGAGTCCAAAGCGGCAGCTTTGCCGCATGGAAAGATGTCTTACTCCAACACACTACCTATACGCAAGGCAGCGCCCGCAAAGAGCAAGACTTCACTGAGTAAGAGGACATCCACTTCCTGTCACGCTACTCAAAAACATGTTGATGACAAGATAACACGTTACTAAGAAATTGGCTCAAATCATCAGATGGTACTGATTCATAACGTGACACCGATGCACCACCTGCCAAAAAAAAATCACGACTCTTAGATTAAATTAGATATCATTAATTATCCTGTATTCTGGAAATTCTGACATTCATTGACAACATATGGTACGTAAACCTGGTAAAACAAACTAGTGGTATGAACACTTCTCAAATGGAATTTACAATTTTAAATCCTATTTCTTCATCATAATATTTAAATTATTTCAAAGTCTAATTCATCATCATCAGATTTACCAAACTATTGATTCCATTCTTCTTGGGTTATTTTTTATAAGTGTGAGCATCGGTCAATAGAACGAGCTCTCATGCACCACCTAGCGGACAAAGACAGGTTTTTACGTCTCCCAATTTAACGGCTGCCGTAGATATTCGTGTATAATGCGCACCCAAACTTTGCTTCAGTTTTTTGGTATAAAATGTTGCGCTTTATACTTCAATAAATACGGTACTTGTGCCTGCCTTTGCCATCTTACCTAGAGATGACAAACTAGACCCTTAGGGACGCACTTCCTGGTTGTTCTGCTCACATGACTTCCTATTTGCATTTGTCTACGTGCAGGCAACACCCTTTCAAAATATGCAATCCAGCAGACGATCCATTCGGTAAATACAGGATGTCAGAAATACCACGTGTGATACTAAGATTTACCCTTCAAAGTAACACATTTGCACTTCCTATTAAAACCATGTATATGGAGAAAATATGATCTGGTGAAAATTGAGAATTGTGACTCAGGGGGTGGCTTATACACGAGAAATTGTAAAATTCAATGATTTTAAGGCAATTTTAAGGATGCGGCTTAAACTCGAAGATGGCTAATATCCAAGAAAATACTGTAATAACATGTCACATTCCACTAAAACATGTCACATGACAACAAATGTATGGCATGACTCAAAAACATATGCAGACCCTCTCCGTAAAGTGACATGTGTTCCTTCCTCTCGCAGCAGAGCCTCGCACCCTGCCACGCTCCAGCTCGGTGGCGGCGGGCCTGGAAAAAAAGGAACGCGGCGCCAGGACGGCACGGGTCCAGGCACTCTTCTCGCACGCGGCCGGCGACAACAGTACGCTGCTCAGCTTCAACCAAGGCGACGTGGTCACACTACTGGTGCCCGAGGCCAGGGACGGCTGGCACTACGGCGAAAATGAGAAAACACACTTGTAAGTGCAACGCCCGCGTCCTATTAGGCTACTTTGAGGCCTCGCTGACATCTACACTCCTTTAGGCGAGGCTGGTTCCCCTTCTCGTACACGCGTGTCATTGCTGAAGCTGACGGAGGCTTTTTTGGCCGACTTCCGCTCCATAGGTAAGTCGCTTCTAGCGGAATCTCTTTGTTGTAGGGTATAAAGGGGCTTTTTTAAATTTATTTTTTATTTTTGAAATAATTTGGGCATGTTCTAAATTTTTTTCAATACGGTAATACCTTGACATATGAGTTTCCCAACATGCGAGACATTTGAGATACATAATTATTAACGTATGTACATTTAGTGGTACATATGAACTTAATTCATTCTGGGACTGAGCTCGTATGTCGATTTTCTCGTAACTGAAATGAACGTTTCCCATAGAAATGAACTGAAAACCAATTAATTCATTCAAACCCTCTGAAAAAACACCCAAAACAGACTTTTTGCACGGCAACGTGCTTGTAACATAACATAAACAAATTTAAATTAACTTGGATTACAATGCAGACACACTCAAAAATAAGTTTATTCTAACCTTACACTAAACTTAATTCTAATTTTGTTTTAAATTTTTATACACTGGTATGTCGAGGTACCAATGTATTTCGATTTGCGCCCTTTGCTTTCAGTTCTGAGACTTATTAACTTTTTTTTTACTTTATTTTAAACACTGATAAGAGAAAGTAGCTACTGCTGTGCATTGCTAAAAAAAATAATGAACCAAATGTCAAATCACCAAATGTTGCAGGAATATACAATACAAAAAAAGGAATAATGTTAACAAATATTTTTTTTTCTACATGCAGCCTCCATCCCGGAAAGAGCAGCAGCACGGGAAACCTTCTGGATAGAGACTCCGCCTCCGTTGTCGTTGATGCCCACCCCCGACAGCCACGTCCCTATGGCCTCACCATGCCGGGTTTCTCACAGGTGTGTAACAAAACACAACATGACGTGAAAATATTTGGCCATACCTGAAAAATTGTCCAGTAGAAAAGATTGAAATACAGCAATACCTTGAGATACAAGCTTAATGTCAATTTACTCACATCTCAAATAGTTTGGTAGCATCTTAACGCAGATGAGAGAGAAAGAAAGGACATGATAAAGCATTTCTTAATTATTAATTTCAAGTCTTTAAATACTGAAATCATGTAAATGTTTATTGGATAAAGAAATTAGGACAACACAAATCATATTGAAACTAAAGTACATTTTCAAGTAATAATTTCAACAACATTGAAAACACAAATTCTGCTTGACGCTGATTAATTTTTCACAAGTTGTCTCCCTAATAATTTCAGATGGACTGTTAGCGCCACCCGGTGTTGAGTAGGGCACACAACAAACTGTCTGCTTTGAAAAAAGATTTTGACTCAACCAATATATTTAAAACCAACTTTTAGGGAGGAAAATATGCCCTTGTCACATTTTTAGAGGTCAAATATCCCAAAATGGTCTCAAACTGATATTGTGGTAGTTGCTAAAGGGGGAGGTAGGATTAGTCTGGCCAATCAGAAGAGTCTTTGAATGTCCATAATGTTTATATATAGTGGTACCTCGAGATACGAGCTTATTTCGTTTTGAGACTGAGCTTGTATGTCAATATACCCGTAACTTAAATGAACGTTTTCCATAGAAATGAACTCAAAACAAATTAAATCGTTCCAACCCTCTGAAAAAACACCCAAAACAGGATATTGGATTGGAAAAACATTTTTATTTGTTCTAATTTGCCATCTATTAACAAAGTAAAAAATAACTAGTGGTTTAATAGTACTAAAAAAAATTAAATGAACTTGAATTACGATGCAGACACTCAAAAATAAGTTGAATCTAACCATGTGTGTTTTTTGTGAGTTCAAAGCACAATCCTGGAAAGCAATGTTTGCCTTGAAAATCACAGATTTTGACCCCCTTTTGTGTTGTTGACAGGCGTTGGAACAATACGATCCGTCGCGTTTCTCTGGCAGGTGAGCAACTTGTCAATTCTTGATCAATATTATGATACTAAAATCTTTCTGAAAACCTTTTTTTTAGTTCGGCTCACCAAAAATTCACCAGTCCCTTTACCATTTTTCTCAATTCCGGTGTGTAGCACTCCTGAAGTCAAACTGATTTCCACAGTGTGAAAACAAATGGACAAACGGATGGACAGACAGGAACTGAAAGAGGAAGCCACCTCAATTCACTTATTGTTTGTCATCGAAACAGGATTTAAAGTGCCACAGCTGAAAGTTTATAGATTGTGGACATCTATCCTAGTCTAGGGCAGACAATGAGTCAAAAACTTTGATTGAACCACGTTGGAGCCGTGTAGTGGACCATTTAGTTCACTTTGAGAGCCAGACTATTTATAAACGTTGTGTTTTGTTTATGGCACTAAAACATTTGCTGTTTTTAGGAGTCGTTATCACAACAATAATCCCTATTGTGTATTTGCACATGTACATGAGCTGAGCGTGTGGATGTAAACACACACACACACACACGTATTTAACCAATTGACTTTGAGTGTACAGAAATGCATGTCAAATAACAACGCGGAAATGCTGACCAACAGCAATTTCAGAAAATGTACCAATCAGAAATGACAAAAGAATGGCTTGAGTTTGCAGGTAATGCTGAGAGGTTCCAATATGAAGTGATATTGCAATAAGTATTGCAAAGGAACCCCTTATCTATAATATATAACATCAGAGTATTTGTACATATTCAAAATAATACATTTGGAGAAGACCACTTGTGTGGTTTGACGTCCAAACAACTCTTTTGAAACTTTTTAGGTGCGAATTCAAAAGCTCCCTCACCCACAAAATTCCTAGAAAAAGACTGAAGTTGGGGATTTTTCCCAAAAATGTTTCTTCAGTGTGTTTTATTTGGCGAAAAGATGAATGAAATTTAGCTTTTGTGGTCTTGCAAACGCAAAACTAAAATAGATTTGGTAACCTGGCACTAATCTTCCATATTTGCAATGACGGTATTATTTATTTATCATTTGGTACGTTCATATAGGAAGAGATTTGAACTTGTCATTTTGAGTGACGCTAAGTGGCATCATCAGAAGTGTTGTCAGGAAAGTCCAAACTACTGCCAGTGGGGCAACTATTACCTGTTGCCCAGTTTTAATCGGCTTGCAGCAAATTATGAAAATATGATCCAATATGGCCCAGAAAAGAAACTTGAATTGGGCCTATGTTATGTTGTAATTTTCATCTTTAACACCAGATGGAGTTAGAGCATGAAACAATGCCACTTGGTTAGCTTGAATGATCATTGCTAGTTCTTCCAGTCAACATGGATTGGATGTGTGGCTCCAGTTTTTTTAAACTAGGTCTACAATGTCTTCTGTGTCTGTCTTGCTAAAGCAATCAAGGGAATACTGTAAATACATTTTAAAATTCATTTTTTTCCTTTTACCTAGTTCTGATACTTTGATTGACCATTAAAAGTGGAAAAGATTTGTGAATTTTCTGAAAATGGATTCTGGATAAAAATTCCTCTGCTTGTGACTAAGACTCAGCACTAAAGTAAAAAAAAAAAAGTAAATCCAGTGGTAGCTCGAGAAACAGGTTTACTAATTCGTTCCGGGATTGAGATCGAATGTCAATTTACTCGTAACCCAAATGGATAAAAAACTAATTAATTTGTTTCAACCCTCTGAAAAAACACCAAAAACAGGATAATGGATTGGATTTTTTTTAAATTATCCAATTTGCCATCTATTAACAAAGTAACAAATAACTAGTGGTTTAATATTACTAAAAAGTGTTTTGTGCAAAAATTAGACAGATTTCACGGGGGGGGGGGAGTGCATGGCAACACATTCATAACATAAACAAAGTTAAATAAACTCTGATTACAATGCAGAGACACTCAAAAATAAATGTAATCAAACTTTACATTAAACCAAATTCAAATTTAGTATTACATTTTTATACCTTTCTTCTCGCGGATGGTTCTATTTGCCCCGCCTCCATCCCTGCCTTTCAGTTGCAAACCATCGAGGGTCGTTTGCTTTTGTCTTCCCTTCAAAATATCCCGAAAATAATGCACACAAATGTCCTCACAATAGGATAACGCACGACTAATTCCCAACGAGAAGTAGTACATACTCTTCTCGTATTAGTGAACACTCCGCCATTCGCACTGACTAACAGGGAGAAAAAAACCACTGAAAAATATGCAACGCCCCGCCCAGTGCTCATATAGACATTACACGAGGGAGTTGCGACCAGAATATCAAAATTTGTCTCTAATCTCAAGATAAATATTTGCCCTAAATTTTACTCTTATCTCAAATTGATCGTATGTCGGGGCACTCGTATGTCGCGGTACTACTAAACTTGAGCATGTAGGGGAAAAAATGGACAAAAATCAAGATCAATGTTGTTGTTTTTATTGGGGTTGTGTGAAAATGTATCCATCAAGGGTGGAAGTGCTTATCCCACAGCTCCACTTTCATTATGGCTTTACCCATGGGCGACATGGTGACCTTGACGTCCATCTTGCCACTCTCGTAGGTCAGGCCGCAGCCGCTGGCCTCTTGGCGAGCGAAGCCCTTCAGCTCCTTGCACTCGTACATCTCCTTGTAGAGTTTCTCGTCGGTTTCACGCGCCAAGGGGAAGATGCCCACCGCCACCCAGTTTTTATAGAAGGTGTAATCGTAGGGCACGGAGAACATGATGGCCAGTTTAGCGGGAGCCCCGCTTCGCTCGTGGATGTCGTAGGTCATCACACCCACCACGCCCGACGCGGCCGCGTCGGTCTTGGTGAAGTTGCACACTTCCGTGCGCATAGGCCGAATGGTGGGCTGCGGTGGGCTGTGACAGTCGCCTTTGTCCAAGAAGACCCTGGAAGAAGGCAGAAAAAAAGACCCTTTTATTAACTGCTCTTTCAGTTTTGATTGAAATGAGATTTCTGAAACAAAGAGCACAGAAGTGACTAATGGACTACCAAAATATGAATAAAATGTGCATGTGTTACTTGGGGTGCTTGAGCATGAAGCCACTGGTCAGGTTAGTAATCTCGATGGTAACATTCCTGCGGCTCTTCTGTTTCGCTGCCAAAGCCTCTGCGGTCTCCATGGATGCAAGATAGCGGTGACCTCTAAAAAAGAACCGTAAAAATGACCACCTGATGAACAATAAGAACATATTGCCTATGTGAACTCACGATGATGACTGTTAACTCGCTGTGGATAAGGAGGGGTTAATCAAATAATTGGACATTTTGTTTTATCAATGAAATAGTAACTTCATTCTCAAAAGTTGATTTGATTTTTTTTAAACTATTCTGGGTGGCCCAGTGGGGCGAGTGGTTAGCGCTTTGGCCTCACAGATGGAGACCTGGGTTCAAATCCAGGTCAGTCCACCTGTATGGTGTTTGCATGTTCTCCCTGGGCTTGCGTGGGTTTTCTCTTGGTACTCAAGTTTCCCCCCACATACCAAAAACATGCATGGTAGGCTGATTGGCTACTCTAATTTGTCCTTAGGTATGAGTGTGAGCGTGAATGGTTGTTTGTCTCGTGCCCTGCGATTGGCTGGCCACCAATTCAGGGTGTCCCCCACCTCAGCTGGGAAAGGCTCCAGCACCCCCCGCGACCCTAGTGAGGATAAAGCGGCTCAGAAAATGAAATGAGGGATGAGAAAGAATATTAAACAGGGTAAAAAGACGTGACATTAAATTGCATTTTGTCTTTTTCAATATATATTAATATATTAATAATGATATTAATTAATAATGTTAAAGATTGTTTTTTCCATTTTGCATTTGATGAATATACTGATGTTAAAGAGGTCATTTGAAAGGGATGGACCAGATTAAAGTCCCTTACCTTGATTGACAAAGGCACTTGCTCGATGGATCGGTGTAGAATTGACGTCGAAATGTGGACGCTGCTTTCCCCCTGTATCCTGCGCCGCCCTTTTTTGGGTGCGGTCATTACAGAAGTTGCCCCACAACTGCCAAGCAGGTTTTTTCTTTTTGTGCGTCGCACCTCGGCAACCGTTTTTGACATCCAGCAACCGGATTGCCGACATTCCCATAACACCTCACCCCCTTTGGAAATGAGAAAATTTTCAAATGTCATGTTTTGGTGCATTCAAATTCATTAATAACTATTTTCAGGGGTGGTCCTCAACTAATTTTGTACCCTAGGCAGACAACCCTTAACAATCAACACACATACACCCCAATATTATGTTACCCATATTATTTATGTTTATCAAATCTATGCTTAAATATAGGTAGATATTCTTTCATTTATTATAGATTTAGAAAAAAAACTAATTTTGACCCAATTGAACCACAAAGATAGAATAGAATAAATTCAGTCATTCATTTTCCATACCGCTTTTCCTCACAAGGTTCGTGGGGGTGCTGGAGCCTATCCCAGCCAACTATGGCCAGTAGGCATGGAACCCCTGAATTGGTGGCCAGCCAATCACAGGGCACAAATGTTCAACCATTTTATGGATTGATTTTGTTGTCTTTTTTTTCCTCCATGTGACCTGTTGCTTTTTCCTGGGTTTTCTATCCTGGTTGTTTTAGCGACGCTTCACAATCAGTGAAACTTAACACTAACATGTTTAGCATTTTTTTCTGGAACATTTTAATGGATTGCGGTGGCCCAGTGGAGCGAGTATTTGGTTTGACAGGCTCACAGTGCTGGGGTCCTGGGTTCAAATCCTGGGTGCTCCACCTGTGTGGAGTTGGTATGTTCAACCTGGGTCTGCGTGGATTTCCTATGGGTACTCTGGTTTACTTCCACATTCCAAAAACATGCATGGTAGGCTTAAATAGGGATAACCCTACTTCACTTTTTTGTTTTGTTTATGGTGGCCATGTCTGGGTTACGTGAACTGCGATAATCGAGGGATTACTGTACCTATTATGCTATTCCCAATATTAATAGTTGCCATAGTTCAAGAATAGATGTCTCATATGCAATGTGCCAGAGGGGAATAGTCACACTTCCAAACTTCAACCCATACAAAAAGAAAATCTTTGCCAAACAAAAAAAAATGTCACAGAGTGGTTATAATTATTTTTCTTTAAAAACCAGCAGAAACAGACGCAGAAATTGTGTAAGATGAAGAAAGCGGTCCCAAATCAACATGAAATGTCCTGACATTGCCGACAGCAGTGTTTCAGAACCTTTTTTGAGCCAAACATTTTGCATTGAAAAAATCTCAAGACATGCTACCAGCGGAAAATCTTCTCATTTAAAACTATGTCGCCTATATTAACATTATAAAGTTGCTCTCATCAAAGTTTTATTTACAGTAATTACATTTCTCGTATGTCATGATAAATATTTGCCCTGAATTTTACTCTTATCTGAAATTGATCATGAATCGGGGTACTCGTATGTCAAAGTACTACTGTACTTGAGCATGCAGAGAAAAAAATGGACAAATGGCAAAGTCATTGTTGTTGTTTTTATTGGGGTTTTGTGAAAATTGATCTGTCAAGGGTCGAAGTCCTTATCCCAAAGCTCCACTTTCATAATGGCTTTACCCATGGGCGACATGGTAACCATGACGTCCATCTTGTCACTCTCATAGGTTAGGCCGCAACCGTTGCCCTCTTGGCGAGCGAAGCCCTTCAGCTCCCAATAGGCGTACATCTCCTTGTAGAGCCTCCTGTTAGTTTCCCTCGCCACAGGGAAGATGCCCACCGCCACCCAGTTTTTAAACAAGCCGTAGTCGTAGGGCACGGAGAACATAATGGCCAGCTTGGTGGCCGCCGCACCACGCTCGTAGATGTCGTAGGTCAACACACCCACTACGCCCATCACTGTTGCGTAGCTCCTGGAGAAGTTGCACACTTCCGTGCGCTTGGACCGAATGGTGGGCTGCGGCGGGGTGTGGCAGTAGCCGCTTCTCAAGAACACCCTTGAAGAAGGCAAAAAAAAGACCCTTTTAAAAACTGCTCTTTCAGTTTTTATTTAGTATTCATTTTTTCATATTTTTTGATTGTGACTAGGGTTAGGGTTGTTGTTAGACTAGCGCTCCCGCCATTCATCGATGACCAGAATGAATCCAAAACGATTAGAGAACTATGGTCTCCAACTTGTAGTCCGGGGACCAATTGAGGCCGGCCAGACAATGTTTTGCGGCCCCCCAAGTCTAGCAATCACATGGCTCATACATGTTTTGTGGCCTGTACGTATTTTGTAAAATATAAATTAGTTCATCTTCTGTACGGCATATGCAGACAGAGGGTGCTGGAGCCTATATGGCAGCAAAACACATGCTCCAGCACCCCTCGAGATCCTAATGAGGATTAAGCAGGTCAGAAAATGAAATGAGATTTCTAAACCAGAGAATTCAGAAGTGTCTAATGGACTACCAAAATTAGGAATAAAGTATGCATGTGTTACTTGGGGTGCTTGAGCATGCACCCACTGGTCAGGTTGGTAATCTCAATGGTAACGTTCCTGTAGCTGTCCCACTCCGCCGCCAAAGCCTCTGCGTTCTCCATAGATGCAAGATAAGGGTGACCTCTAAAAAAGACCAGCAAAAATTAACTCCATTGACAGCAGCAGATGTCCGATCTGATTGGACGGGGAGGAGCAGGCAACTATCATGTGTTCAAGTCCCTCCCTTCCCAAACTTCAGATGCTGTGAATGGCAGCTAAGGAGTTAATTATTGAATTACTAGGGAAAAAAGATGTTTACAACATTTTAATAGTCACACATTTTAAATTGAATATCAAATAGATGAACAATAACAAAATATTGTCTATTAAATGTGAACTCATGGTGATGGACGTCGACTCTCTGTGAACTGGGAGGGGCTAATCATATATAATTGGATGAAATTTATCAATGAAATAGTAAATACATTCTCAAATGGTTATTTTAATTTTTTAGACTCTTTAAAAAATACAAAGGGCGGCCCAGTGCAGTGAGTGGTTTGTGCTTTGGCCTCACGGTGGGATACCTGGGTTCAAATCCAGGTCAGTCCACCTGTGTGGTGTTTGCATGTTCTCTCTGGGCCTGTGTGGGTTTTCTCTTGGTACTCCGGTTTCCCCCCCCCACATAGCAAAAACATGCATGGTAGGCTGTTTGGACACTCTCAATTGCCCTTAGGTATGAGTGTGAGCATGAATGGTTGTTTGTCTCCTCGTGCCCTGCGATTGGCTGGCAACCAATTCAGGGTGTCCCCCGCCTCAGCTGGGATACGCTCCAGAACCCCCGCGACCTTAGTGAGGATAAAGCGGTTCAGAAAATGAGATGAGATTTCAGAAAGAATATTAAACAGGGAAAAAGACGTGGCATTAAAGTACATTTTCTCTTTTTCATGATATATTAATAATAATATTATTTAATAATGTTTAAGATTTTTTTGAAATTAGCATTTGACGATTATAATGAGGTTAAAGAGGTCATTTAAAATCCCTTACCTTGATTGACCAAGGCACTTGCTCGATGATTTTGGTGTAGTATTGGCATCGAAATGGCACCTTTTCACCTGCCTCCTACTTTTTTTGGGTGTGGTTATGACATAAATCGCCCCATGACAGCCAGGCAGTTGTTGTTTTTTTTCGTGTGGCGCACCTCGGCGACTGTTTTTTGACATCCAGCAACCGGATCGCCGACATTCCCGCAATACCTCGGCCCTGTGGCAGAAAGAAAATGTTCAAAAGTCAGGTTTTGGTTCTGTCAAATTCATTGATAACAATTTTTAGCAGTGGCCTTGGCCCTAATTTTGTAACCTAAGCAGACAACCCAAAATAATCAATGCACACACCCCCAATATTACATTACTCATATTATTTATGTTTGTCATATCTACGCTTAAATATAGGTAGGTATCCTTTCATTTAGTATATATATATATATATATATATATATATATATATATATATATATATATATATATATATATATATATATATATATATATATATATATATATATATATATATATATATATATATATATATATATATATATATATATATATATATATATATATATATATATATATATATATATATATAAATATATATATAATTATATATATAAATGTGTTTTACTGAATTATTGCAGGGTTTCTGATCTAGGAACCATTTATCCCAGTTTTTGTGTAGAGGGGAAAGATACGTACCGTTGCCATTGGCAACCAAACGACAACCAGTTTGAGCCAACACTGCGGTAAGTTAGCAGTAATTTCCAATCAAAATGTTTTTATTTTGTACATTTCTGTCTGTTCTGGATTGAGAACATTTTAAAATAAGATCAACTGTGGCAGCTACTTACGTTCTTTATTTACGATCTTTCAGAACTTTAAAAAAAACACAACATGATAAAGAATTGCCTGAAATCAAAATGTTTTAATGCGTACAATACTTGTATCAAACATCGTGTTTTTGAAGTGCATTTATTCCATTCAAGTATTGATTTTTTGGCTGCCATCGGCGGTGCTGGCCAATCATTTTATTTATTGAAATGATTTTAATGTAGTATATATTAATTCAATTGCAGTGAATGAGTTAATAGCTCTGGGGGCCCAGTGCTTAAGTGGTTAGTTCGTTGACCTCGTAGTGTGAGTCCTGGGTTCAAATCCAGGTCAGTCCACCTGTCTGGAGTTTGCATGTTCTCCTCGGGCGCGTGTGGGTTTTCTCATGGTTTCCTCCCACATTCAAAAGACACGCAAGGTAGGCTGATTTGACACTCTAAATTGCCCTTGGGTATGAGTGTGTGCGTGAATGGTTGTTTGACTCCTCGTGCCCTGCGATTGGCTGGCCACCAATTCAGGGTGTCCCCCGCATATTAAATTGTATTTGCTCTGTTCAATCTGCACTCCTTTTAATTGTAAAATAAGACCATAAAAGCTTTATGTAGATTTGACTGCCATGAACGCTCATTTCATTTTGCTCAACTAAGCTAGGAAATATTTTTATTACTTCTACACGCCTTCATTCATTTTTTTATATAAAATTTACAAGCACATCATGACGTACTTGGTGTGCTTTCAAGTTTCAGAATGCAGACAGCTGGGGACACCCCTGACAGTGTATTCGGAGATTTGGAGGTCTTATTGGCTAATAAAGAAAGGGAGTGGAAGGAGATTTATGCAAGAAGGATTAATCTGTTGGAGGATTCTCTTAGAAACGCCCAAGATGAGTGTTCAAGCCTCAGGTATGAACATATCAAATACGGTTGATTGAAAATGAAATTACAGCCATGTCGGTTGTTTGTTTTGCTCAACGTACTGAGATAGCATTCCTTAAAAGAAATTATTGTTGAGCATTTAAGCACTTTAAATTTCCACTGTTGTAAATTTTTTACACACAAATTAAATTATTGAATCTTGTCAAATAGGTTTAAAATCAATTATCTAGACTCCTTAACGATGTAAATTGTGAGATAAAAATAATTTTGTTACGGTCTACTTCTGCATAGTTGAAACTGATGACACAATTAAAGGCAATGATTCCAGCAGAGGGCATATGACTCAATGGAAAACAGTAGTTGCGACTTATTAACTTGATCGTTCAACGTTCATTCATTTCCTGTGCCACTTAGTTACACAAGGGTCTCAGGTGGTGCTCTTTGAGCTGACAGTGGGACTTTGAAACACATATACCGTATTTTCACGACTATAAGGCACACTTAAAAGTCTTAAATTTTCTCCAAAATAGACAGTGGAAAAAACAGAAAACCAAAAACGAAAAACCACCACTGTCGGATATTAAAAAAAACACAAACGCCTGAACTGAAACAATACTGTTAAATATGCAGATGCAAACTTAGTTTACAAAATCTTCCATCATATAGCTCCTCCCCCACTGCAAGATTTTATACAAAAAAATCCAAAACATCAACAATGGCTGGCTCTAGAGGTGACTGTGTAGTGAATGCTTCATACCTGGAAGTCAATAGCAAATACCGTATTTTCACGACTATAAGGCGCACTTAAAAGTCTTACATTTTCTCCAAAATAAACAGTGCGCCTTATAATACAGTGCGCCTTATAATACAATGCGCCTTATAATACAGTGCGCCTTATAATACGGTGCGCCTTATATCTCAGTGCGCCTTATATCTCAGTGCGCCTTATAATACAGTGCGCCTTATACATGGAAAAATGTCATTCATTGATGATGCGCCTTATAGTCGTGAAAATACGGTATTCACATATGTGTATATACACGTATATGTCGATGAACTATATCCTTATCCATTGTCTGTTGACACTCTGTTTCTTGAGACTACAATACCAGAATCTTAAAGAAGACTTCCAGTATAATCTGACTATCTTGGATGAAAAAGAGAAAGAGTTGCACAAATATGATATCGTCACATCCAGGGCCGTGAATGCAGAGCACAGCAGGTAAGACAAATTTGCAAATATTTCGGTCTACATTTATCTCAGCTACATTTTGCACAGCATTCCTTTCCCAAGATCAGAAAAGTAATAAACTGTTAAACCTGTACTAGGAATGATCTGTGTTTCATATTACTAAGGGGCATTACACTAAGAACATTAAAAATTGCAACGACATTACCTTCTTTTTATGTAGTTAGTAATTTATTAAGATTGAATTGAACCTTATACAAATGTTGGCCTGATCTTCGCTTTACATTATAATGCCATATGTACCAATATGTATTTCTTAATTTGCAGGCAGGAGGAATTGAACCAGCTACGTGTGCAGGTGACCATGCTGGAAGAGAAGCAAACCAAAGATGCTGAAGCACGGGAAGAGGAGCTGCACATTGCCCAGAACAAAGTTACTCAACAAAGGCTGCAGCTGGATGAGCTCAGACGGTGAGTTTAGAGGAGAAAATCATTTAACCCACTCAGGGTCAATTGCCACTATCACCACAGTGGACATTTATTCAAAAGTTATAATTAGTTTAACTCATTTATTGCCAGCCCAGTTCACAATGTATTGCTAGTTAAAGACGGACATTAAAAATTTGATAGGAGTCCAACCATTTCCATTAATGGCTGACAAATATAAAATATGATTTGATTTCATTCCTGGTGGTTACCAATCGTTTAGTGTCCTTGGAAAAGGATATCGTTGCCATCTTCTGAAATGTTTACTTCTTCCTTCTTTTACTGTAATCACCATTAAATGATTCATCAAACCATATGAATCTTAATTCTGCAACTTTTCTCATTTGTGTGGCTGGATGGAAGCTGTATGACTTGCACAATCCAAAAGCACTTGGATGAGCATGAGCAGATGAAATTGGAGTTCCAGCTCAGAGTGCACGAGATGGAAGAAGAGCTCACGAGGCAGAAACAGGTGAAAACATCATTGTTTTTCCATTTACTGTAACTTGTTGGCAACTTTCATATGAATGCTTTTAATGTATTTTGATGTCAACGTCTTTACTGGTGATTATAATGTTAGGCCTTCACTAGCAAAACTCAAATCAACAATCTGACCAACAATGTAGACACAAGTCCCACAGTCACAATGTGCAAATTCAAAATACCAACCTGGCCTTGAATGAAACCATACAAAACTGTGCACTAAACATTTTTTCACATATGTATATTCAATTGAGTGGGTGTGTGTGTGTTACATTGTAATAGGTAAGCATGATCCCAGTATGAGTTGTTATGGGATCTTGTATATTATTTTAGTGTATCAGTAAGGGTTTATAGAGTTATTTTTTATAGAGAATTTTTTTTCACTAAAGGTCTATGGACTTCTTCATCTCATCTCATTTTCCGAACCGCTTTATCCTCATTAGGGTCGCCGGGGGTGCTGGAGACTATTCCAGCTGACTTTGGGCCAGAGGTGGGGAACACCCTGAATTTGCTGCCAGCCAATCGCAGGGCACAAGGAGACAAACAACCATCAACCATCACACCCGTACCAAAGGGCAATTTAGAGTGTCCAATCAGCCTACCATGCATGTCTTTGGAATGTGGGAGGAAACCGGAGTTCCCGGAGAAACCCCACGCAGGCCCGGGTAGAACATGCAAACTCCTCACAGGTGCACCGACCTGGATTCGAACCCAGGTGCCATCTTAATTTTTATTATAATAATTTGAAATCCTGCTCCGTACAAAGAAAAAAGAAGATAAATGGGATGAAAATGAGACTAGAAAGAATAGAAAACAGAGGACAACACTTTTTAACCTAAAAACAGGAAAGCACATGTATCAGTTTCATGTTCATTTTGAAAAGTTATTTTGTTATTGTTTGCCTTTTTGTTCAAAGGTTATTTTAATGTTGCAAAACCTTTCTAAAATCTCAATTAAGTAATTAATTATAGAACTTTCTCCTTGGCAACTAGGAGATGACAGCATCTTGGGAAAAAGACCGGAGGCAACAAGAGCACCAGTTCAATCTAAAACTTGATGACATGCATGCAGTGTTGCTGTCCAATGAGCTCAAGGTCTAGAAAGTATGAAAATGCCTCAGTTAAGAAAGTTACGATCACTCTCGGATGACGTTTGTGTGTATTTGTTCCCTGTTTTTTTTATTTTTCAGATGAAGTATTTGTCTAAGGCATGTGAAGTTCAGACACAAAGTCGAGTGCAAGAAACACAGGCACTTAAAGAATCTGAAGAGTTGTGTAAACAATTACATACCCAATTACAGCATTCAGCTGATTTAAATATTGAAACCACTGCTGCAAAGGATATCAGGTGTGTGGGTACAGGTGCACGGTTAGGTATAATTTTGTGCTATAAAAACACAAATGTCAATCAATCAAAAGACTTTATTGTCATTATACAACAGCTGCGTATAACAAAATTAGTGGTGCTACTCCAATAAGTGCGTGTTTCAATAAAAATATAAATAAGTAATTTAAAAAGTCACATCTGGGGAAAGTTGTGAGTTTTTAAATTTATAAATGGGATTCTAAACTTTTGGGTTTTGGGGAATATACATTTTAAAATTTACAGTAATCCCTCAAATATTGCGGCTTCTACATGGTGGATTTTTTTTTAATTATTTTTTTGTAAGCTTATAAAAATTTGTTTTTTGTTTGTTTTTTTAAATAGAGGGTGACCCTACTTTGTGGTTTTTCATTTATCACGGCCATGTCTGGCCTACATTAACCACGATAATCGGGGGATTACTGTACACACTTTGCATTACGTACAAGTATTCTCCAAGTGTTACCATATTTAACCACAATATTCTGCCCTCACTTTCTCACAATGTAAGATCATGCCTGATATATACATCGAAGGTTTTCACTGTCATGTTTTTTTTTTTTTTTTTTAGGATAAAGGAACTGGAGAGTCAGTTAAAACGGATTGAGAACAAACTGAAGAAGCAGAGAGATGACCATGTTAAGAAGTGAGTCAACCAAACTCAATGATAACCAACAATTAAAAGGCCGTTGTCCTAAAATATTTTTTCCCCCTTCTCATGCAAACATTGTATCATTCAGTGTTGTAGCTTGCGAGTAGATACTATGTAACAATGATAACGTATACACTTTATTAGGCACACATTGCACTCTGGTTGAAATGTCTAACTTTAAGACTCTCATGTACTACTAATAAGGAACTTTAAAAGTAATGTTCAATCATTTGAATAATTTTCTTTGAAAATACAGTGGTGTCTCTACTTACAATTTTTTCCACTGATATGTACATTTTTGATCCAAGGTACAATCATTTGTCTAAGTTACTTCAACATCAAAGTGGTATGGCGTTTATATTTAACAAGGAAACCTTGGAACAAAGGATCACTTTTTGCAGACATCATTTAACCTCTTAAGACCCAGACTTTCATGACATCCATCTCACGTGGTGTCTCCTGAGAGGCCGCTCGCCGCGGCCTGCGAATTCCAACTAATACCACTCAGAGCTGCCAACAAGGACCGTGGCACCCTACGTTTTTCATCCAGCCGGAGACATTTGACTGCCCCCACCTCCGACTACCCCCCGGATGAAATAATCCGCGTTCCAGTGGCAGCTCTAGCGCTATCTGAGGGCAATCCTCAGGCGCTTGTAGTGCAAAACAAACAAACAAACAAACGACATCCATCTTTATTTTCTCTGATATTTAGGCTATTATTGGGACCTGATGAGTGTAAAAACAAAGAATGATCTTTTTACATGATGCATTTTCTGGGAAAAAGTTATCTCCACGTCATAAGTGGATGCCAGGCCCTTGTAGTCCAAAATTTAACATTGTAGTCTTGTGACAACCAAAAATGTGATGCAAGAGAGAGAGATTTGAGTTAGATTGCATGTTCTGAACAGAGGATTTATTTGTTTCCATATTGTGGCGTCACTTTATTTATATTCATTTTCTAAACCTTACCATGCCTAGGAGCAATTTAGCATGTTCAATCATCATATTTTAGCTTTATTTGCATACATACACACATTTGCATGCATATTTCACACAAAATGTGTACTTTTATCATTTTTAAATGTAGTATTAAAGATTATGGAACTAATTATGCTAATTCATGTAAGATGGGGCTTTACTTACAAACACTCCAAGTTACGAAACAAGTTCTGGAAGCAATTAATTTTGTAAGTAGAGGTACCACTGTACAATAAATCTGTTTGAAAATTAGTGCTGTAAACACAACTTTTTTAAAGCCTTATACCATGCATTTTTCTTATTCATTCAACATTTTCAGGGTTGGTAACAGTATTCTTTATTTTCAGCCAATTCATCCATTTATACATTTTTACTTTGGGTGTACAGCTCCTTTAAAAATGTTTGGCCCTAATTGTCACCCCATTTACAGGCTGTTTAAATTTCTATATGTACTAAATAATTGCATATCCTTGCCGTCCAGACAGGAGGAAGGTGCCCAGGCTATGAAAGAGAGGGATAGACAAATCGGGGTTGAATATCAGGTCCTCATAGAGCAGTTAAAAAAAGCAGAAAAGCAAATTGTCAAACTGCAGGCTGACATGAAGATTCAGGCTAACAAAGCCTGGTCGATCCAAAAAGACACAAAGTTGGCCTTGGAACAGAAAAATGACACAATAAAAAGGTAAGACATGGAATGTGAATGATATATGGTGTGTGTATATATACTATATTACCAGTTACTACTACTACTCGACCATGGCCATTATTTTTGCAGTGGTTAGAATGATTCAGAATTGCTCGTTTTTCCACTCGGGCAGCAGTCTGGTTGTCTCCCAACAAATTTATTATTATGGGGAAAGTTAAGACGTACCTTCGCTGGGTTCAGCTGTGAGCAGTAGACGATAGTGCCGGGAGAAGATTCTGCATATTTAACCTCAGTCTCAGTCTGCAGAAGGTTCCCACCTTGTGGAATTCCTGTGTGTGGCTCCAGTTTTTTTTACCTAGGTCTACAATGTCTTCTGTGTCTGTTTTTTTCTGAAATTTGTCCAAATTTCCTGAATACGGGATGAAATTATTTTCTAATCTAATCTAAATCGCTCCAGTTCGTTACACGTTCAAAGACTTTTGCTTTCAATAAAAAATGGTGAGTTCAACATGTACTTGATGATCATTAACTTTACTTATTGATGTTTGAAATGTTTTAAACCTATGGCAACGTAAAGAAATTTTCTGCGCTAGTCCACTATATTTGGAATCAAAACTGCAACGTAAATGCAAAAAATGTATTTTCTCTGTGTTTTTATAGACTTCGTACTGATATGGCTGCAGCCCAGGTTACATTGGAGAAGTACATAAGTCAAGCTTCCCAAGAGATGGTTACCAAGAAATCAGAGCTAATAACTTTACAGAACAGTAATAACAATCTACGTGCGGAGTTGGAGAGAAGCAGGGATGAGATGAGCAGGTAAGAACATTGGCTTACACAAACACACGCATTGCCAACAGATTTATAAGAAAACATGATGTTATTATATAGCAGTACAAAATACCCTGTGTCAATATGGACACACCCACATAATGTTTGTCTATCTATTTAATGCATTCATTAACTATATCGCTTATCCTAACAAAGGTCATAGGGCGTGCTGGAGCCTATCCTAGCTAAATTCGGGCACCAGATGTGAGAGACACTGGTTTGGTGGCTAGCCAATTGTAGGGCACAAGGAGACGGGCGAGCATTCAATTTTGATTTAGAATTAGATGATTTAGAGTTTTCTTGGGATGTGGGAGGAAACTGGACCACCAGCAGAAAACCCATGCAAGCATGGGAAGAACATGCAAACTCTCAAAAGGAAGGTCAGGACCTGGGATCAAATCCTGGATCTTAGAACTGTGAGGGCAACGTGCTAACAACCCACTCCAAGTTTATTTAAATTTGTTGTTTTTGTTATGTTACAAGCTGTCTGTCTCCTCTCTCCCCTCCGCGAAATCTGTCTAATTTTAGAACTATTAAACACATTCTAGTACTATTAAATCACTAGTTATTTGTTACTTCATCCATAGATAGTGAATTAAAACAAATGAAATAGTTTTCCGAATCCAATATCCTGTTTTGGGTGTTTTTTCAGAGGGTTGGAACAAATTAATTTGTTTTTAATTCTATTTAATAGGAAATTTAAGTTCTGAGTAAATCGACATATGAGTTCAGTCCCGGAACGAATTAAGCTCGTATCTCGAGGTACCACTGTAATTACTTTTGATAGATGTGAAACTTAATTCCCAAAAATGTTATGCCACTGTATGTAATCAAGTATAGTATGATATATTATAGTTTTAAACTATGAACTTCGTATTTATAATATTGAGATGACTATTTGTGTGTTGTCAGGTACAGGCAGGATGTGAGTGCTGGTTTGAAGAGAGAGGCAGCCTTAGAACAGGCTCAAATCCAGTTGGAGTTGGAGTGGCAGAAACGCTGTGATGCTGTCAAAGCTAAACATTACCTGGCTAATGAGCAGCTTATACAAGATTTGACCCTAGCCAGAGACCAGGTTAGTCTCACCAATAAATTCCTCTTGAAATATATTCAATCAGAGGCAGCGCCAAGCCTGGTTGAGTGACAATGTCTAGGCCAGGGGTCGGCAACCCAACATGTTGAAAGAGCTGTATTGGACGAAAAGAAAAAGAAAAAGCCTTGGTGTATCAGCCTTATAATGAATGCAACACATGCTGTATGTATCTATAATTAGCTTACTATCAAAATGACTAACTTGGCTACAAATACATCATGAGCATTTATAATTAAATGTTTAATTCCCCTGCAGTGCATTCTGTAGAGAACTGCTATTTAAATTTTATCAAATTTGTAACTATTGTATTTTCAAAATTTAAAGAGTTTATGCCTGTCAGTGTTTATGGTTCATATGTAAACAGATTACAACCGATCTACAAAACTTACACTATTTTGATATTTAACTTTTATCTGAGTTTGTCCACCTCTTTTCATCACTTTATTAAAGCAAAACCTTTGCACTCGGACTTTCTCAATTAAAAAAAAATGCTGTATTGACAGCAATAGAAATGAGACATTAATTTATCAACAGTGCTAACTTCTAACACAGTGAAATGATGCCTGAAGTATGATGCTCTCTTAAGGTCTCGTTAAAACACAGTCAATTGAGTTTATTTGTTTTCTTTATTAGGCAAAGGCTGAGCTTAGTCAGAAAGAAAGAGAGTTGCGTGACTTGACAGTCTCGCTTCCCTCAGTTGAAAATCAGACTGATAAAACAGCACAGGTAAGAAAGCATCAATACGATATTGTATCTGGTAGCCCATTTTCTTATTTCAATGTTCAACTATTTCCTCAGAAACCCCTTTTAGTAGTATACTGACACTATATGCTGCATGGATATCATCTTTTGTTGGCAGCTAATGTCCTTTTGTTCTTGTACAATGAGGTAAAATGGCCTTTCAGCTTGGCATCAAAAAGGAAAACAACACCTTATTGAATAACTCTTAAAGGCAAAGTGTCTGTAATAAAAACCATGACATAATTGTCTAGTCAAAGAATTCCAGATTTTAATGTAATCCATCTGTGGGGAAAAAATGTAAATACATTCATTCATTCATTTTATGAACCACTTAATCCTCATTCCGACTCTAGGGGGTGCTGGAGCCTATCTCAGCTTACACCGGGCCAGATCAATGGCCAGCCGATTGCAGGGTACAAGGAGACAACAAGGACAACCATGAACACTCACACCCATACCTTGGGGCAATTTAGGGTGTCCAATCAGCCTACAATGCATATTTTTCGAATGTGGGAGGAAACCGGAGTACCCGGAAGAAACCCACACAGGCCGGAGAGAACATGCAAACTCCACACTGATGTCCTACCCTGGATATGAATCCAGGACTCCAGAAATGTGGGGCCGACACACTAACCCCCAAAATATTAGATTAGAACAAAATGAGTGACCTTTTGTGCCCTCCCTATGGGCTTTTTAAAAAGCCCCCCAAAGTTGAGTTAACATGATAAATGATACTTTTTACTCTAGCTGAGGTAAAACTGTTGGTTACGTAATTAAATATAGTTTTCATTCAGCCTCTGTGTTTCGGAATGTTATAGTTTTTGTTTTAAACAGTGACTTGCAAAATACCTACCATGTCCATGTATTTTATGAAATACTGTTCATCTCAATAGGATCACACACCAAAACCAGACATGCTGTCATCTGAAGAAATGAGCTCTCTGGTTGAGCAAAACAGCTTTTTAAAAGCTGTGGTTTCCCAGATGAGGAAGGACATGGAAGATCTTGCTCATCTCTTATCACAGCAACAGACCCAGTTTCAAGCTTCTTCTGAGGCAGTTAAAGCTCCAGAAATGCTGGCAACTATCCCCACAACTGAACCTCTTGCAAATCATCCTGATATCACTCCTGAAACCATTCCCGCATATTTATCAGGTCTCTCACTGAACGCAACGGACAATCACAAGAAGTTAGACAGAGCGCAAAAACCAAGATTAGATCAACACTAAATTCAACAATCACATAATTTACTGCAGAAAACAATGATTAAATGAGATGAGATTGGATTAGAACCTTATTTAGAAATTAATTTCACCATGTATTTGGGAAATTTTCCTGTTTGCAGTAGCAATACAGTAGCATGCACAGACACAGAAGACATTGTAGACCTAGGTAAAAAAAAACTGGAGCCACACAGAGAAAGTCCACAAATTGGGGACATTCTGCAGATTGAGACTGATTATTTTTGTTGCTTTGTTTCAGATTACACCGAGGGTCTGAAAAAAGAAATGGTCTTACTGAATGAACGATCCAGACGGATTGAGGAGCAGCTACAAAGTGCTTTAGTACTCTCCAACCAAGTACCAGCTACAGGAACAGCTCAAGCATCCATAGCCCACATTTCTGTAGACAAACCACATCCATGTTTCCACGAATCTAAAAAAGGTAATAATTTGCACTTGACTATTGTTGCAATTTTCCGAACAAAGAGGGTCATGCTTTAATTCCAATGCCTAGAAGGTTGCACAAAATGGAAACCGATGATAATTTTCAAAAAGACACTCCCATTAAATTAAAAACTTGAACCTTCATCTCTATAGCGAGAACAGTTTCAAAGAACTTGTGTAACTTAAACTCAGTGAGATAATTAAGGAAGGACTACATGTGCATTTCCTTTGGGTTTCTACTAGAGATGGGGAGTTATTGTCCTTAACAGTGCTTAAACATTTTTTTCTAGAACTGTTAGATTGATTGAGATGTTAATTAATTTGTTACTTTCTAAACAAGGCATACTCACTCATTTTGTGCACTGATGTATGGTAATACCTATTTCTAACTAATTTGATATTTCTATTATGGTTTTGTTGCTTAGTGTTGTGTACGGAGAAACATGCTGATTCCACATCTTTGGGGGGGCTCCCCACAGGAGGGATGGAGACTTATCCTTCCAACATGAGGTTTCAGGTATGCAGGGTTTAACTATTAATTTAAGTGACTCTAATTGAATTTTACTCTCGTATATTATGATTTTCTCCTCACAGGTCCGAGATGAGAACCCCTATGTGTGGCAGCAGCAGCAACTAAATTCAGCTCTGATGGGTTCTGCATCTAGTAATGTTCAGGGTATTAAAAAGAACATTGTGTGGGCACATTCCAGGCTAAAGCAAGCAGCATTCTATATTGCCCATCTGAGCAGAGAGAAGCAACAGCTCATACAGATTGGCAACTGCCTACGTGCCTCCATCACCAATGCTGGATTAAAGGGTACTGCAACATCCATTTATGTACGCGGATATTATTTTTTTAATTGGTGGTGCCCATAGTTGTTAGCTGGGATTGGTTCCATTATCGCCGCTACTTTTGTGAGGATAAGCGCTTCGCAAGATTAATGAATTAATGTTCAATAATCTTATTGTGTGTGTGCCTTTCAGAAATGACTGAGCAAAACAAAGTTTATCCTAATATGGAGCAAGGACATCAACATGAACGTCTCTCTGCTCTGGAGCAGCTGCAGTACCGATTAACCACCCAGGTGAATTGTCTAATTTTAACATATTACGTAGTAAACTTAGATTTACATGACTTGTTTTGAGGAACTACAACTATGACAATTCCCTTCATTTTGCTTTTAAAAACCTGGTAGCTGCTTTTATATCATTATTTGAGATGAGAGCGATGAAATGAGAGCCCAGTAGAGGGTAGCGAGGTCTCTAAAGTGAGAATCAATGCATCCACAACAATGTTTTCCAAATAAAATAACGGAAAAGGAAATGCATACTTTTGGGGGATTTCGTAACTTGTATCTTTTTCATATCTTCAGTCAATCATTTGCATTTTAAAAAATTCATAACCTGAAAATGTCATACCTAGAGGCATTTGTAAGTAGAGGTATGATTGTAATTAGAAAGGAGTTGATCTACTGGTTGTAGTGTATTTCCACAAATTGTTGGCGACATGATCCCACTCATGTCTGCATGTTTCAGGAGCTTCAGTATGCTGCTAGGCAGAAGGCTTGCACTGTTGCAAAACGTGCCACCTCATCTGAATGCAAAAGGCTTCACCCAAAAGAAAACATCAACCTTTGTTCCAGAATGCATAAAACCACTGATGAGTCTGGGGTAAGAGTGTCATAGATGTCAAATAAAAAGTTTAGATTTCACTGCAGAATTCAGCATAACCACAGTGGTTGCAGATATCACCCAATACAATTTTTATTCTCAATTTTAAATCTATATTCACATGTGAAGCAACTTTGTTAACTAGTCAGGCAATTTTTAGACAGTTTTAGAAGATGTTAAGTTCTTTAGTTTGTTCTTGCTCTTCTTGGGTCTGACACTAAATGTTTTCCGCTGTTATTTCCGGACAGATCAGAATGATCACTTGCTAGTTATATTCTAGTTACATATACACACCGATCCTTGGAACCCTATTCCACATGTTTTGTGTCAGGTCAGAATAAATACATTAACTCATTGCAGAATTATTCTTGCCTGTAGGTGCCCGAGTTAGCCAGTCATGGTCTTTAATTGTGCTTTTCATGTCTCAAAGCAGTGGCGGGCCGTGATTTTCCTACCGACGCCTTCAGCTATGTCTGAATCAATCCAATAGTCAAAAACTATTTGGCTTTAAAACCTTTACTGCAGCTACAGCTGCGACACATAAAAAAAGCATCAATAAGAACCACATACAATTGAAATATTATTTAGGAATACAGCCATATTTTACTCACCAAAAATCCTTTTTTTCTGTACACAAAATCCTTCTAACTTTATTTCCTCCTTTTTTTTCTATCGCCATCGAAGCTAATGCTGAAAGTCGAGCCTGTCCTGTCGTATTTCTGTTTTTATTCGATTTAGTGCTGAAAATGTTCGTTCTCGGTTGTGACAGGCTTGCTTGCTTCGGAGTTGTCCGACCTTTCTTCATGATGTCCACCTTTTTTTCTTGAAAAGTCCATCTTGAAAATGACTTTGACAATAAATTTGCAAACAAATCCTCCTTCAGCCATTGCGGGTTGACAAAACAGCTATTAAATCAACGCAACAATATATTTGCTTGTGCAGCTCGCTCCCGATACAATTTGGTAGCTCTGGCTGGCTAGTCCACTTTATCACTAGCCAATCATAGTTGGTGAAAGTAATGACATATCCCTATTCCTGTGAGAAGGCAATGGTGTGTCACTATGCCTGCGAGAAGGCAATGACGTATCCCTATGCCTGCAAGAAGGCAATGACGTATCCCAATGCCTGCGAGAAGGCATACTCGAAATCTGATTGGTTATCGACGCGTGTTTTATGCAGCAGAGCCTGCAGAACTGATTGTCTCAAGGCAGATTTCTAACCCTGGCAACAAATAATAGGTGCATCCTTTTCTTCAGACCTCTAAAATGTCCGACAAAACTCCAACAAGCAGCCAGCTACAGAATTCGGACCTCAAAACAAATCCCAGCTCAGAAGAGTCATTGCAGTCATTGAAAGGAATTTGGGAAATATTGGACCTCGGATTGAGTTCATCCATTCATTCAGAAGGTAACCTTTTAACAAGAATACAAAAACTTGGTTACATGTCGCACATTTTCTTTTCAACTATAAAGTCCAGTAATCTAAGATAAACCTACAAATTCAGTTTCATACAATACATTATAACAATAATGAACAAACAAAGAATGGATTTTACATAGATACATTAATCAGATTGATGGAAAGATATTACTTTTATCATGTTAGCTATTTAGTGACAGTTTCATTGCAGCAGTTATAGATACAAGGTGACAAGGCAAAATGCTTTCGTCAATCTGTTGACCACAAATTGTAAATTAAGACGAATGTAGATTAAGTAATCTGAGATAGAGATGATAACAGGTGTTTTAAAATGATTAGCAAATCAAAAATCTAAAATAAATTCGAACAATCCTCATCCATTGCTTTACCCTCGGTGCAATGCACTTGCAATAAAGTTGTATGTTACTCTTGTTCTCTAATTCAACCTCGGTATGCCTAAACTATTTCATGCTACTGTCAAATGTTTTACTTAATTATTTCGCCTTTAAATGAGAATGCATAAAACTATACACTTTGTGTTTGTGTTAAGGTGACAGTGACCTTATCAAGAGCAAGGTGACCAAGTCAGGCCCCATTGGAGTGATGGTGAACGGTACCAGCGCTCCCATTCACCATGGTTTCCCGGTTGAGCGCCAGCAGAAGAACCTTTCCAAAATAACATCAAGCCAATCAAAAAGCTGCAAGAGTAGAACCCCAAGCAAAATGAGCAGGATCAGAAACTATAATGACAAAGACTGACACTCAATTACAAGACAATTCTTGATCTTCCACATCAAAATAATCATTGTACAATCAGTAAACTGTTTCTACATTTTAATCCGCTTTCAAGTTTCAGTGTGGATTTTCAAATGTTTATGAAGATTAAAAAAAATCAAATTAAATTATTAATAGCAGAAATAAATCATGGAGCAGTATATATATGTATATGTATTTTTTGTATTACAAATATAGTGCAATAAATAAGCTTATAAGGAGCAAAGCTAATTGGTGTTTTAAATATTCAAGGAAAAGATGGATTTTGAATGGAAAAAGGAATAAACTCCAATTTTTTTTAGATTAGTTTTGGCCATTTTGGATAAAGTTGAATTTAGTCCACCAATGTTCATAATTTACATGTGTATCTGCCATTTCATTGGACCGCAGAATGCTTGTCATTCTTTGCTATCTGATTGGGTCAGTCTGAGAGCCAAACATCATGCGAGGTGTATTTATGAACGAGAGTAACCTCAAGAAATCACCCCAGCCGTTCCAGTACCGTCATCATTAGGCGCCGCCTCCTAATCACGCGATAGCTCTTCCTGTTGATTCTGATTGGATCAAATTCCACACCCACGTAATGTCATTGGATAATATGTGTGTCAAATCAATATGTGTATGTCATTCACGTGCGCCGTCGCAGCCTCAATACTGTCAGGTAATTCACGTTCGATGTCAAATTATACGTAATATTAAAACTTTTTGGCAGCTATCAAACAAGTTATGAAATGCAAACATCTTGATTTTAATGTACGCCAACGCCTGGCGTAATTATAATCCGTATAATGAAACGCATTAGGAAAGAAATACATTTTTAAAAAACACGTGGTTGATTAAAGGAACCAAAGTATCAGATATCAAAGCTATTATGGCGTTTTAAGTGATATTTGTGGGTGGAAAGCACGCGCGGGAGTTCCTGGATGCGAAAAGATGTGTCAATATTGGGTAGAAACAGTGAGATGACTCTGCAAGGTCGGTATGAACTCTACTAACCCTCCCGTTTCTATTTTTTTAGGGGCGTTGAACGAATTACTTGCCGCTGGCTGTTTCCAAGAGCCCGGCCTCTTTTCTCATTGGACTGCTCATCCAGACCAAGCCGTCAGCCCATGTGGCGTGGCGGGGCACAATGTGAGACATTTAAATTCACCAAAGGGGAAAGAGCATCCGTTCTTGACCGTTTTCTGCGTTTCATTTCGTTGCTAGTCGACACAGGACCACCTCCCACCGTGGATCGACTAAGTGGACACATGCCCCTGAAACACATTTAGCATCACAACCAAGCAGTTGTATCGCGTTCCTTTTCGAATCGGACAACACAGGTAAGATAAACGTTTCTTACTAGTGGATTATATCGTTTGAGTGACGTTTGGCAAGATTGCATTTTGAGTGTATCAATTGTTTTTAATTTTTATTTTTAAATATATTTTTATATTTGTGGATTCATTTTCTGAACCGCTTTATGTATCCCTATTAGGGTCGCGGGGGGTGCTGGAGTCTATCCCAGCTGACACCATGAATTGGTGGCTAGCCAATCGCAGAGCAGACGGAGTAAACCAACCGTTCACGCTCACATTCATACCGAGGGGCAATTTAGAGCGTCCAATCAGCCTACCATACATGTCTCTTGAATGTGGGAGGGAACTGGAGTACCCGGAGAAAACCCACGCAGGCCAAGGGAGAAATGCAAACTCCACATAGGTGGACCGACCTGGATTTGAACGCAGCACACAAGATCTGTGGGCCCGATGTGCTAACTACTCATCCACCCTATCATTTTAGACATATTTTAGGTATATATTTTTTCCCAACAATATGAATGATGGTGACAATTCTGAAAAAATGTCATGATGAAGGAACTGCAGTTATGTAGGCATACCGTCAATAGTTAAAATAGTGGGAGAATAAATTGCTGTTTTACTGTGCCTGGAGTTCTGACTACTGGTTGAGGGAACCACATTAAATCCACAGAAGTAACACTAGAGTGAAAGATTTTTCCCAAGCAGGCTAAGGAATTAAGTGTGTGCCAAAAGTAGAAGGGTGGTACTATTGGAAATGAAAAGGGCCCAACTGGCACAATGGACAGCTTGGCTTTTCACAAGACCTCAAAGCCACGAAAACTAATTGGAAGGCATTGTGTTCAAAGACGGTTATGTAAAGGGTATTTTCTCCCAACCACCCAGTGACTTAGCGGATTTATTGTTAGCTACATGCACTTTGAGGATGTCATATGAAATGTTATCAATGGAGTGATCATATTCCATCAAAGATCTTATTGAAATATGTGTGGATACTGAAATAATTAGTCATAATTGACCCACACATAAATTAAACACTGTTATTTAGCTGAAACTCATTGCTTTCAAAGGAAAGCCTGACTGCTTCAGTTCTAGGCTTTATTGTAACTTCAGGTGTCTAAACATTATACATAATCCATTCTATTCTGTCGTACACAGCACCTTGAATTCGGATATGTCATCCTCACTAGGGTGAAGAGAATTACGTATATGACAAGTGAGAACCCGTGCTACTGCATTTGCTTGGTGGACTAACTCCTCAAATATGCTAAATACTTTAGCTTTTATAGGAGACAGCCTAATTCATTATAGCATGACATCTCAAATGTGACTTGGAAAATAGTTCACATTTTGTTTTAAAACGGATGTTATACGACAAGAATTTAGAGCAGTTAAAGAATTTCGAACACGACTAACTTTGGATAACTATAATTATTCAGATGATATTCAGTAATTTAAGTTAAACTATGGTTTTCTCTGAATTCTGGGAACTATTAGCTAATTTTAAATAACTTGGGTGTCTAAGGAACAAAACATTTAAAAAAAAATATTGAATAAACCAAATTATTTGGGAATTGGACCACTTTAAAAAAAACACCTGCCAATAAAATATCCTATTTCAGGTAAGCACTTTAACTGTCTGTTTTGCGATTTATTCTAAAAAACATCTCTTTCAAAATCGGATAGTTGTGAATCATTGATCCCAAGCAACGATTCAAATGAATCTCGTAAAGATTCGATAGATACTTATATTTTGTTAAAAAGTACAATATTTAGAATATTTCGGCAACAAAAACTGTGTATAAGGTAAAAATTTAGTTGTTTTCTTATTGCTTTATGTGAAATGTAACTAATTGCGCTAGATGTTTCTCAAATTTTGTCTGCAATAATGTATGTTGTTTTACGATTCAACACATGAAATTGGTGATTTGTTCAGTAAACAGAAAACCCTTGCGTTAATTTACATAGACTCGACTACATTCCCGGTTTTTGTTAAGATTATTCATTTATTTTCCATGCTACTTATCCACACAAGGATTGCTGGGGTGCTGGAGCCTATCTGTCTGGTTAAAAAAAATGATAATGGTAGAATGAGACAAATACACTGTCTTTGTTACCCCATAGATAAAAGGCGAAAATATTATTGAAAGATTTTATAAAGGTGAAATGTTTTCTTTCTAGCTTTCCCCTCTTCATTTTATATAGTTATTTACAATCAATCACGATTACATGCCTCACACGAGACTTTTGTTCCCTTTTCAAAGTACAGTAATCCCTCAAATATCGTGGTTAATGTAGACTAAACATGGCCGCGATAATTTAAAAATTGCAGTGTCCAGTGCTGAGTCCTTGTGGCAAGCAGAAGACAGGAGTGGCTACCACTTGCGAGTTTCAGCGTAGATTTTCACATTTTTATGAATGTTAAAAAAAGTAATATTTTTTAAAAAGTCATTAATGGCAAAAAAAATCAAAGTGAATTCGCAATAAGTGAAGTCGTGATAATCAAGGCAAGGCTGTACTTTATAGCATTTATGGGATGGAGGAATGATGACAACTGGAATACACACTATTATTTAGCTATATTGTAGCTATCACAGGTTTAGACCAGGCAACATGGAATAGATCACATAACACAACAGACAGTCGAATTGATCAATTTGCCCTCTCAGTCAAGGTGGCGTGTGATCCAGCTCAGTGTAAGGCTATGTCTGGCACTGAAGGTTTCATTTTAATCCCAATGACGGTGCATCCTGAAACCCAAATCCCTTATTGAAAGCTTTGAGAGCAACATTGCCGTCCAAACAGACTCTGGAGCCTTAAGGCTGATTTTTAAACATTCTTCCGAACTGTTAAATTCAATAAATGCTGTTTATTGCGTAGAGAGAACCGAACAAAGTGGCCTACTCTTTGGCTGTTGACACAGAAAGGCTTGGCCCAAAAATGAGGAACAAAGAGCAAGACAGTCTCTCACACACATCATGTTACATCATTGATGTGTACGGTAGTCTACGCTGACTGCATTGTCTGCTGAAATTGCTCGGTCATGCGGGTTCAGTGGGAGCCCCCATTTCCAAACCTGCCAGTCAAAGCCAGTGCGATTATACACATGCTTTGCTACTAAACCCTTGGTTGAATTAATACCGTTTTTTTTTCTTCAATGTGGTAATATTGAAAAAAAATTGCAGCTGAATCAAGATTAAATCAAGGTGCCTTGCTCTTTGTTTACCTTTTTTTTGTTGTTGTTTTAAAATATTGTTTTGGGAGTTTACAAAGGCAACTAATTTGAGGCTGCACTGTCCCGTTCATTGTTAGGGTGAGTAGACTTCTTACATCGTTGTTCTGAGGAACGGTTTTGAATCGCAGACCTTTATCTTGCGAAGTTGACTTCCTTGATGGCTACACATGGCAAATCTTGTTTTTACATGCTAGGTGGGCTTTCCTGAACTAGTGGGAGGAGTACAGTTTCGCATCAATAATACTCCGATGGAATAGAAATGCTGACTGAAATCATATGAGGCTTTGAGTTAGTTATTCATGAATCACTGTTTGACGTATACATTCATTTGGGGTTTCTTTGGTTTTTCTTGACTGTATGCTCTCGCAATGATCAGTAGATAGTGTCATTGTTTATTGTAGTAACATAGAGATAATTCTACAGATGTAGTTCTCTACTTTTCTTTTTAATTATTTATTTATGTTTTTATAAAAGTCTTGGACATTTCAAAGCGAGTTGATTGTAGCAGTCAACCGATAGAAAATGTAGTAGTCTTTTGGGAATGGTTTTCTGTTATTAGATTAGATTAAATCACTTTATTTAGCCCGTATTCGGGAAATGTCACTGTCACAGTAGCAAGAAGATGAGAATACAGACACAGGAACATACATTTTAGACATAAGTTAATTAATAAATGTGTGTTGCTGAAATGTGTGTGTATACGCACATATACATATACATAACTATACATACATACACACACAGATGCACATGTATACATACGGTGGATCTTAACATTCAGCCAGATGTTACAAAGAATAGAAATTAAAGTTAAAATAGTACAATTCAAATCATTGCGTTAATTTGGATAGTCACGGGTGAGCGGGAACATATGCCAGTTGAGGTTTGGCGAGACACCCTGGATTGACAACCAGCCAACCGTAGTGCACAGTTAGACAAACAACCATTCACTCTCATTCACATTGGTAAAACCTGACTGGGAAGGTGTGATTGATGCTTTTGTTCTTTGACTTCTTGCCATTGGCGAGATGTTAAAGGCATAACGGGCATGAACCTAGGACACCTTGGAGTGGAAAGACTGTGTCTTGTCTGGCATTGATTAAGGTCCCCTTGTAAGAGCTGCTTGATTTGGTAGAGGAAAGTTGAAGCTTTCTTGCTCAGGCTTCTGGTTCAATGTCTTGATCCCAGAAAAGCAAAAGAGGATAGATGGATGGTGGGTGAATGGACAGATGAACAATATCTAGCATGTTGTTTTTGTTTTTTTGGTTCACAGACATACAGCATGGATGACATTGTGGTTGCCGGTATATCAGGCCGGTTGCCTGAGTCCAACAACCTTGAGGAGTTTTGGGAAAACCTTATCAATGGAGTCGACATGGTCACAGAGGATGATCGGAGGTGGACACCAGGTGAGTAAATATAAGGGTATTTGTATGGTGTGCAGGTGGAGAAATACATTTATGTCAGCCCATCTGATGTTAGACGATGGGAATGTGCTTATCACACAATGGAAAACTTAAGTATATATATGTAGTAATACGCTACAATGGTTTAGTGATTAGGACATAGTATTTTCAAGATGAAATCAAATGTGGTTTGTTTTTGTGTATTTTTTTATTCAAGTGAACTTTCTGCCACCTGTACTTGGTATGGAGTCGCTTGTATTTATTGACATCTTGATTAGCCTTGGAAAATATGTGAACTATTTAGCGGTTAGACAGTTTTCCTTATTCATCCCAGTTATCTTGGGCTTCCAATCTTGGGTATTTAGTTTTTGGGGGGCTGCGTAGAGCAGGGGTGGCAAACAAATTGCACACGAAAAGTAAATATTTTAAACTGTGAGAGTCACACCGCACTCTGAACAGCCAAAACGGACAGACACACACAAAAGCATATTCAAAAATCACATCTGCCAAATTATTTTAGAAAATATAGTTGATGAATAAAGGTTGGATGAATAGGTTTCAAAATCTTCCTTACTTTGTTTTTCTTCTCTTTGAGCACCAACTATGCTTTTGCTCCGTTATTTTCCAACAAATTAGAATGAAATTTGTTTGGGAGGATCTAGACTCTGGTTTTTGGAGCCCAATCCAGCACTGTGTAGTTTTTGTAATCATTTTGATTTATTTATTTCCATTTTTGTCAAGTAAGTATTTTGCCTTTATGGGATTTTCTGCTCCAGTTTCTTTATAGTATTTTTGTAAAGAGATTTCTATCATTTCCATCAATAGCTAAGCAATGATGGAAGAGATGATTCATACAATATTAGTGTAATTCACCTTAACATTCTAGATTACTTTTATAACCACTGCTTGTCTTTTTTTTACGCTAGGCCTTTACGGTCTGCCCAAGAGGAATGGCAAACTGAAAGACATCAGCCATTTTGATGCAGCGTTCTTTGGAGTCCATCCAAAACAAGCAAACACTATGGACCCTCAACTCCGTCTCATGCTGGAGGTCGCTTATGAAGCTATAGTAGATGGCGGTAAGGTCTTATTGTGCTCTAAATGTTTTTGCTAAGAGTAGGATAGTGAAAGTTGTAATTGCATGGGGTTGCTGGAATGTAGAATCAGATTTAAAACTAAACAACTCTTGATATCTTTGAAATCCTGATGATAGGCTTGTGTTGTGGTACAGGACTTTGCCCAACTAGTCTGCGTGGCAGTAAAACGGGTGTCTACATTGGGGTGAGTGGTTCAGAGGCCGGTGAGGCGTTCAGCAGAGATCCAGAAGAGCTTCTTGGATACAGCATGACTGGTTGTCAGCGGGCTATGTTGGCCAACAGACTTTCCTACTTCTTTGACTTCAACGGTACACAGAGCCCTCTTCTTTTAATGCTCATATGTACATATTGCGGTTTCTTCCGGAGTTTCACAGATATTTGCCTTGCCAAAAGACCCCCCCACGCAAAATCTATTTAATGTTAGTACTATTAAACACTTTAGTACTACTAAACCATTAGTTATTTGTTACTTTGTTAATATAAACACTTTTCCAATCCAATGTCCCTTTTTAGGTGTTTTTTTCATGCGGTTGGAACGAATTAATTTGTTTTGAGTTCATTCCTATGGAAAACTTTTTTTTAGATTCGAGTAAATCGACATACGAGCTCAGTCCCGGAACAAATTAAGCTCATATCTCGAGGTACCACTGTATGCATATCAAGTGAACTTAAACCACAGTAAAATAAGCTGCAATTCTGTTCCTATATTCTACCAATTATACATTTACTCAAACCCGCGAGTCCATTTAGCTTTTCTATCGTTGTCTAGAGTGGATATGAATTTTTTTGGGTTAATATCCCCCAATTTTTGCCCCCCTGCAGGGCCCAGCACAGCCATAGACACAGCCTGCTCCTCCAGCTTGCTGGCTTTAGAAAATGCCTTCCATGCCATTCGCTTGGGTCACTGTGAAGCCGCCTTGGTTGGAGGAGTGAACCTGCTTCTTAAGCCAAACACATCGGTTCAGTTCATGAAACTAGGAATGCTTAGTCCTGAGGGAACTTGCAAGTCCTTTGATTCTTCAGGTAAAAAAAAAAAACAACATAAAAAACCTAGTGGGGATTTACTGAATAAATATTGTAAGTGAAAAGACATGTATTCACATTTTGTTAATCATTTTGTTCCCAAGGTAATGGGTATTGTCGCTCTGAGGCAGCAGTGGTGGTGTTGCTGACCAAGCGGTCAGCAGCTAGAAGAATTTATGCTACCGTATTGAATGCTGGCAGCAACACAGATGGATACAAAGAGCAAGGTGGGGAAGGGGGGCACACAAACCACAGGATAGTACATGAGCAGCATGTTTGGTTGAATGATTTGAGTGGTTTCTCACAATGGATAAAATCAAGGAAATTAGGTCAGCGCCTCTTGGATTTTTTTGTGGTCTTCATTTTTGGGCTACAGTGTCATGGTAAAATCGTAGAATGTCTATCATGTTCAGAAGAATATTTGGAAGTAGAAAAAAATACATAGGTCACACACGAATAGTTTGAGATGAAAATAAGGTCATTTTGTCATGGTCTAAATTTCAGTTGTTGGGATTAAGAATTATTATTCTAATACAGCATTTCACAACATTTTTAAGCCAAAGCACACTCTAATTTTAGCAATTTAAAAATATCAAGGCACAGTGCTAGCAAAAAATTTTAAAATTAAAAATGATAATGAATTCAATTTCAATATGCAACTTATTTTCTCCCCCAATATTATACTTGTTAGATATGATTTTTCGCTTAAAAAGTTACAATGAATGACTTCCTGGAAAATAAATTCCTGTGCCAAACCGGATCTTCTCGTGTGCCATGGCACAGTGGTTGGAAAACCACTTATATTATATTGCCCATTGTACAAACACAATTTTTCATGATAATGGAACTTTGAATATATTAAAGGTGTGTTCATGAGGCATTTAATATGGAAATAACAGTTGTTAAACGTTTTTGCCTTTTATCTTAGAATCTTTCTGTGCCAATTCTGACTCATTTTGCTATAAAGTCCTATAAAATAATGGATTGATTGACGTTAGTTAATTGGATTTAGAGGTGACCGTACATTATTTCCAGTGTGAAATGTAAGTTGTCTCGTTCACTTTTCTTTTTTCTTTAGGAGTTACATTTCCCTCAGGTGAGATGCAGAAAACTCTGGTTCATTCTCTTTATAAAGAGGCAAACATCACACTTGACCAGGTTGAATATATTGAAGCCCACGGCACTGGAACAAAGGTGAGTGCACATGATTATGTTTACGTTGTATTTAAAAATATATATATTTGTTGAAACTGTGTATTTTTCTTCGAAGTAATGTAACAAATTCATTGCTGCGTCTGGCCTAAAGTGGGATGTGTTTTATTTTACCCTGCAGGTCGGTGACCCTCAGGAAGTTAATGGTATTGTCAGTGTGTTTTTTGAATCACATAGAGAACCACTGCTTATTGGCTCCACCAAGTCCAATATGGGCCATCCAGAACCAGCATCTGGGTTGGCTGCAATGGCAAAAGTAGGTTAAGTGGTGCTGTGTTTTGTGGGTTAGTTAAAATGATTGGAATATTTGTTAGATTGATCTAATTTTATCTTTAAAAATGTACTGACTTGTGTATCAAATGCATAGTTTTGTGGAACCAAAGAATGCACAATGAAAGGGGAAAAAAATATCGCACTCATGTATAGTTGTCGTTTTTGGGGGTCAGTTTTTTTATTTATCTGAAAACAAAGAAAAAACCTACCTTAATCTAGTAGTAAAATTCGGAATGGGGTAATATTAAGCTTTTTTTAATATCTATAGCCTAAATTACACAACATAGGGAGTTGTAGGGGGTCAGACTAAAAATACTTAAGAGTTGTTATTTGCAGTTGCAAAGAAAGTGCAATTTCTGGAAAATTTGATACTTTTATTAACAAAAGGCAAAGCTTGGGGATTTATTGCTGATGTAGAAAAGAGGTCAGAATGGAAGTGTCAGCAGTGTGGAGGCATATGACCATGAGAGAGTCGTGAAATGTCTTATTCTTTTCTTAAACAATAGCGTGTATTGCATCTTATTAAACTGTGATAATAGCATAGTCTCACAGTTGGGCTTAATGCTGGAGAAGTCTGTCCAAGCAATATGTTTATCTGGGAATGTTTTCTAAAAGATTTTTATAACTTGAACTGAGCAATTTAAGGTTGAGCATTGTAATTAGTGATTTGTTCCCTATTTCATGTATAGGTGTTGCTTTCTCTGGAGAAAGGTGTGTGGGCTCCAAACTTACATTTCAACAGTCCTAACACTGACATCCCTGCCCTCAGCGATGGTCGTCTTCAAGTTGTTGACAGGCCTATCCCTGTGCGTGGAGGCATCGTAGGCATCAATTCCTTTGGATTCGGGGGCTCGAATGTCCACGTGATCCTCCGTCCCAATCAAAGAGGTGATCAGACACAAGCTGAACAGAGCAAACCAACCAGGAGGGTCCCTCGGGTAGTTCAAGCCAGTGGCCGTACAGAAGCCGCTGTGAATTTACTGCTCCAAAAGGCAAAGGAGAACCATGCCGATGACGGCTTCCTGTCCTTGCTCAATGGAATGTCTGAAAGTCCTACTACTGCTATGACCTATCGAGGTTACACACTAATTGACTCAAAGACAGACAACACCGAGGTACAGCAGATACAGGCAGCTCCTAGGCCCCTCTGGTACATATGTTCAGGTGAGACCATTAGTAAACACAAGATTGCAAAAACTAATATACAGTCATCCCTTGAATATCGCAGTTAATGTAGACCAGACATGGCCGCGATAAATGAAAAACCGTGAAGTAGGACCCACCCCTATGATAACTATCTTTTTTTTCCCCCCTTAAGTGTTGAGTCTGAGTAGCAAACAGAAGACAGGGGAGTGGCTTCTGCTTGCGAGTATCAGTTGTTGTTTTTTTAAACTTAATTATTTATTTTATTTTTTCACAGAAAAAAAATCTGCGATGTAGTGAAGCCGCCATATTCGAGGGATTACTGTATCCCCAAACTGAACCCTCACATATTATTACCGATAGACTTACTCCAATCAATAGCACTTGTGTGTTTTGTGGTATCATAGGTATGGGGACACAGTGGGCGGGCATGGGTCGCAGCCTCATGCAGCTACAAGATTTTAAAGAGTCCATATTGAGATCCGACAAGGCACTGGAGAAAACGGGTTTGGTTGTGTCCCGCCTTCTAATGGAGGCTGATGAAGCTACATTTGAGGACACCGTTAACGCCTTTGTTGGTCTCGCCGCCATACAGGTAGGGGAGCAATTACTCTATTTATCTACATGGTGTGGTGCCTGTTGGCAAAATAGGCTGTTTATTCCCATCCTAATATTTTTTTCGTATTGTCTTGCACGTGTTAAACTGGTCATTGAGAAAGTCAATGGGTTGTTTTTTTTTTATTAACATGCATTTCTCATGTCAAATTAGCACCGTGAACAATGCTCTAAAATTTTAAAACAAGAATTAGACTATGTTGCCAGGAATTTAATGCATGATATATGCCTTGGCCTGCGTGGGTTTCCTCCAGTTACTCAGGTTTCCTCCCACATTCCAAAAGCATGCAAGGTAGGCTGATTGGGCACTTTAAAGTGCTCATAAGTATGGATGTGAGTGTGCATGGTTGTCTGTCTCCTTGTTGTCTCCCAGGGTGTCCCCCGCCTCTGCAATAAATACAATACTTGCTTCATATGACAGAATAACAGTGTCAAAGGATGGAGTTTTAATGGATATTAGCGCTGTTTCTCACTTGTAGATAGCTCAGATAGACCTCCTCAGTAAGCTGGGTCTGCAGCCTGATGGAATTGTGGGTCACTCGGTTGGAGAGTTGGCATGTGGCTATGCTGATGGCTCCCTCAGCCAAGAGGAGGTCATTCTGGCTGCGTACTGGAGAGGACGTTGCATCAAGGAGGCTAACCTTCCTCCTGGTGCCATGGCTGCAGTGGGTGAGAGAAAGCCTTAATAACACTTTTCTACTTTTTATATTTTTATATTATTTATTTACTGGGAAAATGCGCTTTGTGGGATAGTACCACCAATTTTGTTATACGCAGCTGTGTATAATGACAATACCAAGGGCATCACAAAACAATACTTTGTCATGACACTTTATACCGAATGTTAAATTATTCACTGGTAAATACTAACTGGTTAATGAGAGACAGTCGTATGTTATTTGTATTACTAAATTTAACAGATTCTGAAATTGTAATCTTTTTTCATAGTTTGGCCAGGGGTGTAATTTTTACGTGAAAATTTTCACATTTTGATAATATTTCACGTTATTTTTACACTCGACGGCAAAGGGATTTTCTAAGCCTGTTTTGATAATGTCAACGTTAGCAGTGGGTGGACTTTAGTCTAACTGCAATAGCGAACCCATAGAATCAATCACCTGTAATGAAAACTACAAAAAAACTATATCTTTTTAAATTAATGAGCCTGTAGGTGCGTTTTAAGATACAGTGACGGTGCTTTTGATTTGGATTTTATCAAATAAAAGTCTCCAATTCCTTTTCTTTGTAGCATTTTTCTTGCTCGATTTACACTCTGGTGCGATGTATAGTCCGAAAAATAGACTGTTTGCAAGTTTGATTATTGGTTACGTAACATGAATCTGCTGTAATGGTATGTAATCATCCGTGACTATATTTGAGACCACAGTTAAAGAAAGTGGACGAATAGATGGATGATTTGTTGCACGATTTTACAGGATTGACCTGGAAGGAATGCATAGCTCGCTGCCCCAAGGGTGTCGTGCCAGCTTGTCATAATGCTGAGGAGACGGTCACCATCTCTGGTCCTCAGGTCAGACATCTTTTTACACAATAAAAGTTGTAGCATTCTTTAAGTTATGGCTGGATGATGTCAAGCCCCGTTTGAATTTTGGTCGCAACTGATGCGATGCGTTTATTCATTAGGAGGCAGTTAGCAAATTTGTATCTGAGCTCAAAGAGCTGGGAGTGTTTGCAAAGGAGGTACGCAGCGCTGGTGTGGCTTTTCATTCCTACTATATGTCATCTATTGCGCCAAGCCTCTTATCCGTCCTAAAGAAGGTTTGTTTTTCCAACTTTATATCATATGTGGTGTAAATTGCATGTTTACTATAGTATTAAGATGCTTGTGTACTTTACACTTAATGAAATGCTTCTAATTCTCTTGGTATAGGTCATTAAGAATCCAAGGCCACGTTCCCCCCGTTGGGTTAGCACCAGCATCCCTGAGTCTGAATGGGAGTCTCCTCTGGCTAGTTTCAGTTCGGCTGACTATCACGTCAATAATCTTGTGAGCCCAGTTCTCTTTCAAGAGGGCCTCAATAAGGTGCCTGACAATGCTGTCGTGTTGGAGATAGCGCCTCATGCTCTTCTTCAGGTACATACTATAATGTGGTCTGTTCGGTTAATCAGAAGTTGGATTGACTGTCAAATTTGGTTTTGAGCTTTAAAATCATTTTATTTCACTGCGATTGAACCAAAAGCTAATCTTCCCCTACCCAGAAGTATCCTAAATATATTGTGTTTAAAACAATCAATTAACGAGACAAATGGGAATGTACTGTACATGAGTTATGCATGTCAAACCTTCAAAAGTCAGTCTAGTCTAAGAGGAGTTGTTTTTAAAACAATATATAATGCATTCTCTATTTCCTGTTGCCTTTCCCAGGCCATTTTAAAGCGCAGCCTGAAGAACACATGTACTTCACTTCCCCTTATGAAGAGAGGTGACCCAAATAACTTGGAATTCTTTCTCTCAAACATCGGCAAACTTTACATGAATGGGTTAGTAAATATATCAACCCTTGCATTAAATGGTGGTGGCATTTTTTTTAAAATTCGAATTCTCTGTGCACATTTTTAGAATCAACGTGGATATGAACAGACTGTATTCAGAAGTTGAATATCCTGTACCTGTTGGGACCCCTATGATTTCTCCGTTGGTGCAATGGGACCATTCCCAGACCTGGGATATCCCAAAGACGGAGGATTTCTCCTCTGGCTCGGGCTCAAACTCAACTGTGGTGTATAACATCAGTATGTACATCTGTTTTGCTTCTTTTGGATTTAGATAAATAAGACCCTTTTTTAATTATTTACTAACTTGTCTTTTCGGTCTCCAACTTTAAACCGATAGACATAAATCCGGAGTCTCCAGATTACTATTTGCTTGGACACTGCATCGATGGACGTGTCCTTTACCCGGCAACAGGTTATTTGGTACTGGCTTGGCGTACTTTAGTGCGAAGTCTGGGACTTTCAATGGACAGGAATCCTGTTATCTTTGAGGACGTCACTATCCACAGGGCCACTATCCTACCCAAGATTGGTGAGCTATGATTTGAGATTATTTTAAGGTTTTCCAAAGAATACAGTATTTAAGAAAAAGAAAAGGAAAACATCAGTTTTCCAGATGGCAAGAAAGGTAAAATAAGATTACTTTTGAACAGACAAAGGATATCAATTGTTTTGATAGGATCAAATTTCAGGTTTGTAAGTGGCTCCTATCACAGAATAAGCAAAGTTCCTTTTAAAAGCCTTTCATGTCCACTTGTAAGTCAATGATATATACATTTTTTTTAATCTATTTACAGGTCTTGTCCAATTGCAAGTGTCTTTCATGCCTGCCACTAACAAGTTTGAAGTTTCAGAGAGTGGGAACTTGGCTGTCAGTGGTAGGTTGTATAGATTTGATTTCATTGCTTATAAGAGACAATTTTGGCAATCAACACACAGATCACTAGAGACTAAGACTGCTCTTGATATCCCACATTTCAATTAATTAGACTTTTTTTTTTTACAATGTGTGGCCATGGTGTAAAAATATTTTTGACATTTTCAGGAAAAGTCAGTGTTTTAGAGGATACAGCCCTTGATTCATTCCACAGTCAATTGAACCAAGATGTTCCAAAAGACAATGAGGACCAAAAACTGAAACTTTTTGCACATGATGTATACAAGGAACTCAGACTACGTGGCTATGATTATAGTGATGCCTTCAGGGGAATCTTGGAATCTAACAATGCTGGTACGTTTTTTTTTTTTGCATTATAACATGCATTGTGTTTTGGGTATATAGTGGTACCTCGCTTTACAATTCGTTCCGGGACTCAGCTCTTATGTCGTAATTCCCATAGGAATGAACTAAAAACAAATGAATTCGTTCCAACCATCTGAAAATAACTCCAAAAACAGAACATTGGATTGGAAAAACATTTTAATTTGTTCTAATTCGCCATCTATTGACAAAGTAACAAATAACTAGTGGTTTTATAGTACTACAATGTGTTTAATATATATATTTATTCAAAATTTTATCTGATATTGCTTAAATGTCGGGGCACTTTTATGTCGAGGTATCACTGTACTGCATTTCCTGCAAGTATCTACATCTGCATGCATGTTTTAGTGTAGCCAAGAAGGTTTAAAATTGATTTTGGATTGCATCCATAATGAATTTTGAACTGACTCCTTTGTCAATAGACAATATTGCAAGTTTTTCTTCACTTTCTCTGTCATTGTTAATTCTATCTTGAATGGCGCCATATGCAAGACCTCCCTTGTACTAATCTTTCTACAGGTGACAATGGCAAGTTGCAGTGGACGGGGAACTGGGTTACCTTTCTTGATACCATGCTACAGATGATAGTTGTTGGGCTCTCTGGTCGTAGTCTTCGTTTGCCAACCAGGATTCGCTCAGTATGCATTGATCCTGCTATCCATCTGGGAAAGGTCCAAGAGTATGCTGATGGGAAGCAAGGTACGTGCTACCATCTCCCATTTGTTATTAATGCTATCACTTCACAAAATATACAAGGACTCATCATGATGGGGATTTTCATTGGGGGACAAATTGTCAACAGTTAATTGTGTACTGAAAAATAACTTTCTTTGGGGTAAGAAAAAAGGAGAAAAGTCTGTAATAGTAGGCTAACAGATGGTTAGGGAGTTAACTATTCTGTCAGAGGATTGCTTTTTTCAAACTTTTTTTCCTGTTTTATATGTTTACACGAGATTCAGATTGTTGTGTACACAACGTTAGATAATGTTGTGTTATTAAAATTATTTTAATAGCTGTGGGAGTCCACATCAACCACTGCCTTGATAAAATTACTGCCGGCGGAGTGCAGATCAGTGGTCTTCATGCAACTGTGGCTCCACGTAGACAGCAGCAGCAGAACCCCCCAACTCTTGAAGAATTTCTTTTTGTTCCCTATATGGAAACTGAGTGCCTGGCAGCCAATGAGAAGCTAAGAGAACAGCTCACTCTCTGCAAAGGTAACATCCCGTTTACAAGATAGTATTGTTTGATGTATTTTTGTATCAATTACTGTTACACATGAAAACCAATGTTGTGATTTCTAATTCATGATCACAATGTTTTAGTCTTAAAATGATCCGGATCTTACACAATGCTACCAAAAAAATCAGTTGTGTCAGAACCATCTTTAAGATCACTGTATTTTCAAGGTTTGAATATATTACAGACATAGTAAATATCGATACGATATGATTTCCGGTGGTACATGCTGAATCCATTTTGACTGGGAGGGGATGTTAGTTTTCATTAACATTTTATTGTTTTATCTATTGTTAATTCTGTAAATATATATTAAAATATAGTAATGAACATCTATTTTATTAAATGTAGTATTTGGTTGTTGTTTTAATGAGCAAATATCATTACTTGCTCTATTGAGTTGTTTGTTTTAGTGACCACTGTCCCTAATATGGTTAAAATAATAGCCATATTTCCAGGAAATACGAATAATAAACCATTAGAATTTTTAGTTTTCAAGAAAAAATTCGACTTTTGATTTTAGCTCAACCTCCTGTTGATTGCCTTTTCCCAAATAAGTTTTTCCTTGATTAGATAGCTTTTACATTACAAATCAGGTTAGAAAAAAGTAGGATGTTTTAGGCTTTATGCTGAGAGCAAGAAAATGTATTTGTATCATTTTATAGAACCACACATTAAGGATTATTTCAAACATTATGCTTGTCAGTGTGTCCACGTTTTGACCCATTGTTTCCTCCCAGGATTAATCCAACGATTGCAGCGAAAGTTGGCCCCCCGTGGTATGAACCTCAGCATCCCAGGTCTAGCGGAAGTTTCGGAAAGTTTGCATCCCAGCTCTACATTCTCTGAGCCTGGCTTGACGAAGTTACTAACTACACTTTGTGATCTGGAGCTGAATGGCAACCTTAGTTCAGAACTGGGGCAGACAGTGGAAAAAGAGAGTGCATGTTTGCTACAAGATAGTCTGCTGTTGGGCCTTTTGGATGCACCAGCCCTCAGGAACTGCGTGGACATTGCCTTGGAAAACACTGTATCTGGCAAGATCAAAGTTTTGGAAGTAAGATATTCAACAAATGAGAGGGGGAAAATAGTCAAGCGTGTGGTTTGGTAATTCTTTGGTCAATGAATGTCTCAATTAATTTTTTCTGTATTCCTGGCACTAGGCACTGTCCAGCCATGGTCAACTGTTCTCCCGCATCGTAAAAATTCTCAACATTCAGCCCATGCTGCGTCTGGAATATGTTGCCACAGCAGCCAATGAGGATCTTCTGGCTCTCCACCAGACCACCCTGGAGGAGTTTGCTATCACAACTGCTCAATGGGACCCTCTGTCAGGCCCCGCTCCTGGTGGTGCAGCTGCAGGAGCTGACCTAGTTGTGTATAACCATGCTTGGGGCCCTCTCAGAGTGGACCCTCATCAGCTGGTGGCAAATCTAGTTTCTGGAGCGAGGCAAGGAGGGTTTGTTCTCCTTCACACATTGCTCAAAGGGGAAGCTCTTGGAGAAACGGTAAACTTCCTCTCAAGAATGAATGACGGCAACAGTCAGCATGGACTGCTCACACAGGTTAGTGGGGCATACACAAGTGTCCATCTTCATACATTCTTGCTTTTGGTAAAATTAATACAGTTCTATAAATCAAATGTTGTATGACCGTCAGAGAGGAGTGCTGCTGCACCGCCCTCTGGCGGTCAGGAGGGATGGAATAGAAATCTGTTCAGCATCTACAGTGGTACCTCGACATACGAGCAATTTGAGATGCGAGTAACATTTTGAGCAAGTATGAATCTAGAGATACGAGATACATTTTGATATACGAGCAGACAGTGGACGTGAGAGGCTGCTCATATAAACATCATAGGCACGGTCTCTCTCCCTGCAACTCCCTCTGGTAATGTCTCTACGAGCACTGGGCGGAGCGTTGGATTTTTTTTTCAGTGTTTTTTTTTTTCTCAGTTTGTCAGCGCATGTTTTTGGTGTTATTTCAGAGGGTTGGAACAAATTAATTTGTTTTTAGTTTATTTCTATTGGAAACGTTCGTTTGAGTTAAGAGAAAATCGACATACGAGCTCAGTCCCAGAATGCATTAAGCTCGTATCTCGAGGTACCACTGTATAGTAAATATGACATTAAGGGCAATATGAGGAATATTTTAGAGTGACTCAACTGCGTAAACCATTATTTGAACTACACTGCTGATAATTCCTTTTAGAAAACGTAATAATAGTATGATGACAAAAACATTCAACTGTGTTGACAATGACACGACATGCTTGGACTTGCAGTTTCCTATTTTGGTGTGAGCGTACTTAAAAAAAAAACACACAACCATTTTCTGTCATCCTGGTCACTAGACTGAGTGGGAGAGTGTATTTTCCAAGGCTTCACTCAACTTGGTGGCCGTCCGGAAGTCTTTTTATGGCTCCGTGCTCTTTCTCTGTCGCTGCCGGTCTCCTGCCCAACAACCAGTAGTCCTTGCTGTCGATGGTGTTGACTACAAGTGGGTGGAAACACTCAAAGTAAGTTCCACAGCTTATTCTCCGACGTAATCTCACTACTTCCCAATACAGCAGAATATCACTGTCTTTCATTCACTGATTATTTTTTTTCTCTATTGCCCTGGAAATAGGCTGCACTTGCCCAGCCCTCAGATTCTCCAATTTGGTTGACTGCTTCGGAACCGCACTGCGGCATTGTGGGAATGGTCAACTGTCTGCGACAGGAACCTGGTGGTCTCCGAATTCGGTGAGGGACAGGTTTATTCTGAAACAATGTTTATATTCTTGGTCGATCAAGATGTTGCACATTTTGATTTGCTCTTCTTTTCATTAACTGCACGTGTTTCTTTTCCTAGATGCTTATTTGTGTCCAATCTAAAGGGCTCATCAGAAGCAGTAAAACTGCAGTTTGACGATCCATCCATGCAGGCGGTTCTCAAGGCGGACCTTGTCATGAACGTACTCCGAGATGGTTGCTGGGGTGTCTTCAGACACCAACAAATAAGTCTCGGTATATAATGTCCATGTACTTAATCAATCCCCTTTGTTAAGGTGTAATGTTAAACAGTTTTGTATTGTACGTGTGTGTAGGGTAGTTCAAAACTATTTTCTACGGAATTTATAACTTGGCTAAGTAGTTTTTTTCCCTTTTTGTAGATTTAAATGAAGAGTTGACAGAGCACGCCTATGTTAATGTATTGACTAGAGGAGACCTATCGTCACTGAGTTGGATTGCCTCACCCCTGCGCCATTTTGTTCCCTGCAATCCCAATGTGCAGCTGTGTCGTGTCTATTACAGCTCGCTTAACTTTAGAGACATAATGCTCGCTACTGGCAAGCTTCCACCAGATGCTATTCCAGGTAAAGCCACTGCAGAAAAGCGAAGACTCTCACTATTAACGTGCTTTTAACCTGTTATTTGATCTGATTAAATATTTTTTCCACTGTACAGGGGATCTTGCATTGCAGCAATGCATGCTGGGTATGGAATTTTCTGGTCGTGATCCAAAGGGTCAGCGTGTGATGGGACTTTTGCCTGCTAAAGGCTTGGCAACATGTGTGGATGCTGATAAAAGGTTCCTCTGGAATGTCCCTGTAAAGTGGTAAGTCAACATATATTTATATTATTCATATTTTCCATCATGAATAACTAACTAATGCAGTATTCTTGGTGTGTCTCATGATAGTTATTCGTTTTACCAGAAGGGTGTATTGCCTCACATTTGGCGATATTCATATTATAATTCAGAGGTCATGATTCCATTTGATACTGCACTTTAAAATGATTCCTGCAAAATTAGTATATCAATAAAGCAATACAAATTGATAAAAGTAGATTCATATCATATTTGTGAAAGCTCATTCAGCACCAATATAGACGTTTGTTTTGTTTCAAGATTTGACCTTTTATCTTAACATTTTTTAGTGCAAACCAGCTTTGGTTAATAATGCCCAAATGCAGGATTCTAAATATGAAAAATAAACACCTTAAGGAATGTAGAATAATGAAGAGTTTGTATTTATTTATTTTGAATTGATACGAGTATTGTGTAATGTAATATCCTGATATGTTGCAGAATCGATTTTTTTGTAAGCACTTTTAATACCTAGTGTAAAAATCCCCTACCTATTTTATTGTAGCAGACTTCCAGAGATGTTCCAGTGTGATTTAATTTCTTTTAACATGCAGGACTTTAGAGCAGGCTGCCTCGGTGCCTGTGGTCTACGCAACAGCCTACTACTCTCTAGTGGTTCGTGGCAGGCTGCGTGCTGGAGAAAGTGTCCTCATCCATTCTGGATCAGGGGGTGTTGGGCAGGCTGCCATTGCCATTGCCCTGAGCAAGAATTGCAAAGTCTTCACAACAGTTGGTAAATTGATGATTACTGAAAATGGTCATGTTTATTTTTCAAATTAAACTCATGTCAAAGTTCAAATAGGCTCTCAAAATATATACAAAATCTATACATACTCGGGGATGCCAACTACTCTGGAATTTCAAGAGCAGTTGCCCTATGCTTATTTCTTTTTACATTTGTATATCACATTCACTCCTGAAATGGGGTCGACGGAGGTTGGCACCTCTGCATACATTTACAATGAAAAAACTGCTTGCTAGCTGTATTTCCGACCATTCACCAAACAGTGCTTTCTCTTCACCTTCACTTTTGTAGGCTCAGCAGAAAAGCGGGTTTACCTGCAGGGGCGCTTCCCACGGCTCTCTGAAGAGTCTTTCGCCAATTCTAGAGATATTTCTTTTGAACAGCACATCCTTCTCCACACTCGGGGCAAAGGTATGTGGCATCCATCTCTGATGAAAAAGGAACACCATACTTATTTTGTGGGGGTGAAATTGTTTTGGCCATATAATATCCGTGGCTCAATTACTATGCAATGCAACGTTTTCTTGTGTTTCAGGTGTGGATGTGGTACTGAACTCCCTGGCTGAAGAGAAGCTGCATGCGAGTGTTCGCTGTCTCGCTCGACACGGACGATTCTTGGAGATTGGCAAATATGACCTTTCCAACAACTCCCCTCTAGGTAAACCCAGTATAAACGTAAATTACGGATGATTGACCACATTTGATCGATCGGTGGAGTCAAATATGAATCTCTCCAGGAATGGCTCTGTTCTTGAAGAATGTGGCCTTCCACGGCATTTTGCTGGATGCGCTATTCGAAGAGGGCAATCGTGAGTGGGAAGAGGTTTCACAACTGTTTCAGGAAGGCATCACCGCCGGTGTAGTGCAGCCTCTAAAGACAACCGTGTTCAAGAGAGATCATGTAGAAGAGGCTTTTCGATACATGGCACAGGGCAAACATATCGGAAAGGTCCTTCTACAGGTCAGTCACACCAAGTCTTGATTTACAACGTTTTATGATTTTATATCTTATTGGAAAAACGTGAAAGAAAAGAAAATGGGCGAAAAGCCAGAGAGAGAGATGACAATTGCATCCTTTTACTGTTGTATGTCTCATGTAGGTATGTCAGGAGGAGACGGATAAATCAACCCACAGTGCTTCGCATTTAACTATCCCGGCCCTTTGTCGTACCTACTGCCTGCCGTCACATTCCTATATCATCACTGGAGGACTTGGGGGCTTCGGCCTTGAACTCGCTCAGTGGCTGACTGAAAAGGGGGCCCGCAAACTGGTGCTAACTTCCAGATCTGGCATCAGGAATGGTGAGGCAAAATGAGAATGGAACACAGTTTGGAATAGAAGCCACCGCCATGTTATTTGTCATTTAAATAGCTGATTACTTACAGGCTGTGTCATTTTTTTCTTTCCAAATGTTTACCTTTGTTAGGATACCAAGCAAAACGTGTGAGTGAATGGCAAAGTCAGAATGTGGAAGTCTTGGTGTCAACCACTGACGTCTGCTCATTTGAGGGAACAGAAAAGCTCATTGCTGAGGCCACCAAATTGGGTCCAGTTGGCGGAGTATTCCACCTTGCTATGGTAAATTCTCTATGAAATCCCAGCAGATGGCTGCTACATATTTTTGCAATCATTTTTTGTGACGCTTATCCTCACAATGGTCACGGGGGTGTTGGATCTTATCCCAGACAACTATGGCAGGGACCCAGGCAGAGGACCCCAAGAATTTGTGCGCAGCCAATTACAAGGCACAAGGATACAGACAACAATTCAAACTTGTACTTTTACCTATTGTTGTTTTAGTAACAGTTTAATCATTCTTAGTTTACTGAGCCATGAAAGACCCTTCACAATAATGTATTCCACTTTTCATTGAATGTTTGTACTGTATTGTATTTTTAGTGCTTCACATGATTTCAAAAATCCAATAATTCCTAGTTCACTGACCTATGAAAGAACCTTTGACGACATTTAACTTTTTTTTTAAATGTTACTACTGTCTATAATATACAGCCTATTTTTAGTGCTTCATGTGTTTTCATGTGTTCATTTCTGCAGGTGTTGAAAGATGGTATGTTGGAGAATCTGACTCCTCAGCACTTCCTTGATGTTAACAAACCGAAATATGACGGCACTATAAACCTAGATAAGTAAGATACATTCAGTCATTTCTTCTTTAGATGTTCAGATTAGATGAATAGTAGATTTTTTAACAAACGATACTAACGTAAATTCATTGCCTCTACAGAATCACAAGAAAATCCTGTCCACAACTTGCCTACTTTGTCACATTCTCCTCAGTCAGCTGTGGCCGCGGGAATGCCGGCCAAAGTAATTACGGTTATGCCAACTCGGCCATGGAGCGTGTTTGTGAGAAGCGATGTCACGACGGACTTCCTGGGCTCGCAATCCAATGGGGCGCCGTTGGGGATGTGGGTGTGGTGCTGGAGACTATGGGTGGCAATGAAGCTGTAATTGGGGGGACCTTACCACAGAGGATCGCTTCTTGCCTTCATGTGCTGGACCAATTCCTCTGCCAACGGAACCCGGTCATGTCAAGCTTTGTGCTGGCTGAGCGCACGGTTGTAAAAAGCGAGGTGGGAAGCCAGAAGGACTTGGTAGAGGCCATTGCTCACATTCTAGGTAAGATAACAATGAAGATAAATTGGAAATTCAATATTTGAAAATGAAAAACAGTTCAAGTTTTTATTCTTTTTATATAAATGCCATCTGATTTGGATACCTCTCCCCCAGGTGTGAGGGACGTTAACAGCCTGAACGCCGATGCCTCATTGGCCGACTTGGGCCTCGACTCGTTAATGGGCGTGGAGGTTCGCCAGACTCTCGAGCGTGACTACGACATCGTTATGGCCATGAGAGACATTCGGCAACTTACCATCAACAAACTGCGTGAACTCTCCAATAAGAGGCCAGAAGGATCAAATGGTATCTGTGTGAGCACATTTATATTCTGGGTTAAATGAAATAGTCATTCAACGTCATCATTTTTTTTCCCAAGCCGCTGCAAAAAAGGATGTCATTCGCACCTTGTCAGAGTCGAATCTGACCGAGCTGCTCGTCAACCCTGATGACCCGACGGTGATGTTACTTAATGATGTACAGAACCAGGAGAGGCCACTGTTCCTCGTCCACCCAATTGAGGGTTCCATTACTGCCTTCAAGACGCTTGCCTCCAAGCTTAGCGTACCATGCTATGGCCTGCAGTGCACCAAAGGTATTCTCGGTGCTTGTTTCAAAAGCATGATTTTTTTCATCATGAAACTAGGAATAGAATGGATTAAAAAAAAGTTAAATTGCTAATGCGAAACCTCAGCGAGGCAGGTGTGCATTGTATATCCAGTAATCCCTCCCACAAGAGTCTTGACTTAAGTCAACCAATAACCATAACTCTTAAGACATGACATAGCATAAAAGGCATTTCTTGGGTCGAGGGTTCGATCACATGTTGGTCCTCACCGTGTGTAGTTTGCGTGTTCTCCCTGGGCTTGTGCGGGTATAGTAATCCCTCGAATTTCACGGATAGTTAAGACCAGGCATGGCCACGATCATCGAAAAACCGCAAAGTAGGACCCACCCCTATTATTACTACCATACTACATCTTTTCATGCCTATACAGAAATACAAAAGTACAAGTACAAATATTAAGAAGTGTATTTATTCAATATTACAGCTGTAAGCATATGAAAAGACAGTGTATTGATAACTAAATATAAACAATATATTAAAAAATCTAAATACAATGGTATCCTGAGATCCCGGGACTGAGCTCATATGTCAATTCTCTCATAAATCATATGAACGTTTTGCATAGAAATGAACTAAAAGCAAATTAATTTGTTCTAACTCTCTGAAAAAACACCAAAAACAGGATATTGGATTGGAAAAACATTTTTTTGTTCTAATTCGCCATCTATTAACAAAGTAACAAAACCTTAGTGATTTAATAGTACCCGCCAAGGGGAGCAAACGGGCTAACGAGAAGAGAAAAAAAACTGAAAAAATGCAACGCTCCGCCCAGTGCTCATAGAGACATTACATGAGGGAGTTGCGGGAGTGAGACAGTGCACATGATGTTCTCATGAGCAGACTCTCGCGTCCACTTTATGCTCGTATATCAAAATGTGTCTCGTATCTCAAGATTAATATTTGCCCGAAATTTTACTCTTATCTCAAATTGTTCGTATGTCAGGGTACCACTGTACACAATATTGTGCTCACTGTGAAACCAATTCCTCTCTGCTTGATTTAAATGATAATTAAAAAAAATATATATATAATTATTGGGAGCTTGAGTCCAATTCCTCCCATACAGTCCAGACCTTGAAGGGCAGCCCCCTTTCAGAGAGGAGCATATTACTGGCATATACTTCTATTTTACCAGCTTTTCTGTTGTGTAATTGGACAACTGGCTATGTTTTATTTGTAACATTTCTAAATGAAATTTTCCAACAATTTCTCTCCCCAGATGCTCCTCTGGACAGCATACAGTCTTTGGCAGCATACTATGTGGATTGCATTAGTCAGGTTCAGCAAGATGGGCTTTACCGAATCGCCGGCTACTCTTTTGGCGCCTGCGTGGCGTTTGAAATGTGCACTCAGCTGCAAAACCAGAATCGACCTGTGGAGAATCTCTTCCTGTTCGATGGCTCACACTCGTACGTGGCGGCTTATACACAGGTTAGCAGTGCAAATACAGTTCCAAATACCATCTTAAATTGTATTTTTATGTCAACCCACACTTTTTATGGTAGTTCAACACATGCATAGTACAGGGGTACTAATGTACTTGATTCAACTTGTCGAGGAAGTAATATTGAACAAAGTATTTGGTTTTCAGAGCTACAGGGCCAAGTTGACGCCAGACAAGGAATCTGAGGCTGAAACGGAAGCTTTGTGTGCATTTATCCAGCAGTTCACGGACACCGAGTATAGCAAGGTAAAAATGAAATCTTTGGCATGAAAACAAAAGCCACAGCATCCTATAGAATACTTGTTCCCCATTTTGGAATTTTAGATCTAACTAAGATAGATGATAGAAATGTTGAAGTCTTGAGAAGCTAGCAGTCTTAACTGTGTGACTTTAAATGTGCTATGAAATACTAGACTAAGCAAACTATATTTTGGAAACAAATTCAAAAAATTGAGGTTGAAAACTGAAACCAATCATTGTTTTTCTATTTATAAAAAAAAAAAAACTTACACTCGTAATATCAGTTTTGTATTTTATTTTTTTAAAGAGGAATGCTGATAATTATAAAAAATATTTTTAATAGTTATTCGATACTGATATTTTAAAAACGCATAACAAAGTAGGATTGAGCAAAGTCAGAGTAAAATGTGCATTCAAATATTAATAACCATTTAATATTGTTCACAAACACTTTTGTATGTGATTTTCACCATTTGTATTATATTTTGGTGTTCTTGCACTTTCATTGGCATTTCTGAACAGTAATTATGTTTCTGAAATTGTCCTGTGCATGTATGATTATTAAATCTGTTGCAAATGTACCTGTGCGAAATAATAACACGCAAGAACTCTGAAGCAAATACCCAACGTTTTACCCATCAGGCCATCTTTTCCTAACTCTGTGACAAAAGTCATTTTTAGAAAGGACAATTTAACTTGTACAGGACTTTAAATGTTCCTCGGCTATCATTTGAAAGTAGGTAACTTTGAACCCTCTTGACCGTGTGTCCTAATCGTCACATCTGCTTCACTTACTTGCTCACCAGCTTCTGGAGACTCTACTACCGCTGCCAAACTTAGAGGCACGCGTTAGTGTGGCAGTGGACCTCATCACGTCCACCCACAAAAACATCAGCAGAGATTTGCTCAACTTTGCAGCCTCTACTTTTTACTGCAAGTTGAAGGCAGCAGATAGGTACGTCCCTGCTACCAAGTACAATGGAAACGTGTGCCTCCTGCGTGCCAAGACCACCAGCGAATATGGACAAAACCTCGGGGGAGACTACAAGCTCAGTGAGGTGAGAACCATTTGGTATTTCTTTGTTGACACGTCATGCGACATGAGATGAGTTACCTTTTATTCATCCTGTATTTTGGAAATTTCACTGCCTCAGTAGCAAGAAGGGGGAATTCAGACACAGTAAAAGACATTTTAGACAAATAAATACTGTATTTTCACGACTATAAGGCGCACTTAAAAGTCTTACATTTTCTCCAAAATAGACAGTGCGCCTTATAATCCAGTGAGCCTTATATATGGAAAAAACAGAAAACCAAAAACGAAAAACCACCACTGTCGTATATTAAAAAAACAAACGCCTGAACTGAAACAATACTGTTAAATATGCAGATGCCATCTTAGTTTACAAAATCTTCCATCATATAGCTCCTCCCCCACTGCAAGATTTTATACAAAAAATCCAAAACATCAACAATGGCTGGCTCTAGAGGTGACTGTGTAGTGAGTGCCAATAGCAATTACCGTATTTTCACGACTATAAGGCGCACTTAAAAGTCTTACTTTTTCTCCAAAATAGACAGTGCGCCTTATAATACAGTGCGCCTTATAATACGATGCGCCTAATAATACAGTGTGCCTTATAATACAGTGCACCTTATAGTCGTGAAAATACGGTAGGTAATAAATAAGTTGATGAATAAATAGATAAGCGTGTTGCTTTGTGTGTGTGTGTGTGTGTGTATATACATACATATACACCTATACATACTTTTGTTTTGGTATGCCTTTCTCATTTTTTTTTTTTTAAAGTTACAAGCTATTCTACTGGTTCGCATGGGAACCGCTTATTATATAAGCCAAAAGTTCACCCACCGCTAATGTTGAAATTATCAACACATGCCTAGAGTGCCCTTTTTGCATTATGGTGTAAAAATAACGTAGAAATATATCCTATTGTGTGAATAATGCTACACAAAAGTCACAAACCCAACTGTTTTCTTTTAAAACTGCGACATATAGTGCGGAAAATACGGTATTAAGCCAGTATAGGAAACAACTTGCAACATTTTTAGCATATCATTTGGCGTTTTTGACGAATTATTCCTCAACACATCTGTTGTTTTTTTCAGGTATGCAATGGCAAGTTGTCAGTCCATGTCATTGAAGGCGACCATCACACGGTTTTGGAAGGAGAGGGAGTAAAATCCATCAGCGACATCATTCACAGTTCACTGGCCGAGCCAAGAGTCACAGCAAGGGAGGGTTAAATATCTACATTTCACAGGCCTTTCTTTTCCACTTCCACAACATTCCCTTCCCACAAAATCTTTTGTTTGCATATCTCTATTGTTTGATTAGACTTATTTAAAAAATATCCTAACTCAATCACGTGTATACGTGATAGCATTTTTTTGCCACGATGCTCTATTGCCATCTAAAATACTTTTTTTTTGTAGCCCACATTTAAAAATGAATCACCCCCCACCCTTGTTGGGTAAAAGATAATGTGCTGTGTACGGCTGACCCAGAACAGTTAACGCTAACGATAAAAAATATAAAATAAGTAAACGATTTAAGTGCACCTTTTCTATCTAATATTTTCAAGAGTATTATCACGTAATGCAGGGTATGTTAGCGATAATCACATGTACACAAAAAGCCGCACTTAACCTTTGTTTCTTTTGTCAGTATTATCTCAAAAGTGGGATATTTAGTTCTTACACAACGTACCCTAACTCATAATGAAATAAGACCACGGTGATTGTTGGACTTAAGATGTGAAAAGGGGTCCGTTGAGCCAATCTTTGATTTCAGGCAAAATCTCTGGGAAAGAAAGAACTTTAATGGTAGTGTTAGTGTTTATTTTATTTTGTTAAACACGTTGTGGTGTTGCCTAACATCTTGATACTAATATCCTTTGAATGTGGACCTTGATGAAATCCTTGAGTTTTTGGGGGGACCAGTCTGTACTGGGATGCCGGATATTTGTGTCATCTTAAGTTGAACTGTGTCTGTCTGTTCTCTCGCAAGCAGAAGACTGATCACCTAATCTTGGAGACTGTTAAACTGGTCAATGAAGGATTGGGTGTACAAACAGGTTGTATTTCTGAAGGCTACTGTTGCAGCTAATAAAATCCTTGTATTAGTTGGTAACGCTGTGAATTTTCTGTCAACACCCTAGAAAAAAAATAAACTCGAGCACTTTTCAAAATTCCTAAGCTGGACTCAAATATCTTTTAACTTTAAATACACAGTTATTTCCCTCAAATATTGTTCAGAGATGTCTAAATCTATTTATTGGCATGTCAATTCTCCATTTGTCTCTATAATTTGTCATGCTCATGCAGTGTATGCACTGTTTTATTCAATGAAAATAGAACGTAGCAATAGCAGCCCATACCAGATTCATCTTTTACCCTGTGTTTTTGTTTTTGAGTATTATACACACAAAAATCAAAGTAAAGTGGTCTGAAATTCTTTGAAAGCGATGTGTAAAAAAAAAATCTCTTTTGTATTTTTTAGTTAACTTGTGTATTGAGGAAATAACCACATAGCATAGTCTTTTATTTCATTCTTTTTTTCCCATGAACAGGCTCCATTTTGCAGTACCTCATAAGTGGGAAATTTGCTTTAAAAATTGTAGTTTTGATACGACACAGTTGGATAAACCACACTTTTTTTGCAATTACCTTCACAATTTAATAATCTATAATAAAGATGTTGTTTTAAGCATGTCTGAAGTAAAAAATGAAGACAAAATTGCTACATGCTAAAAAATATTTAATGACAACTGTTGTCCACCACTGAGTTATTGTATACAATACAATGAAGCATTCTTTGCATTTCAAATGTTGAATGTTTAATGGAGTCAGATGGCCTGGAATAAAGGTGAGTTGATGTAAAATACTATGTCAAAGTATTACTCCATATTTGGTCATATTAGTGTACTAATGCATACTGTTTTATAGCATCAAGACCATAAAAATCAAGACAATGTGCGTCATCTTCAAAACATGGACGTTGGGTTGGGAGGACAAAGCATCTCGTGAAGCACGGTAAGCAAGCCACCATCTTTTCCACATTCAACATGGTGGGCCTATATGGGCGTGGTTATGCCTATTGTAGACGCAGGTGCGTAAATTAAGCACGTGCCGTATTGCGTCCCTTTAGAAAAGCCATTTCTACGATGACGGTCTAACAACTGGCAGGCAAACCAGGTAAGGCTGAGAGCAGTTTTGGTCTAAGTGCATTTTATCTCGCTACTGGGCGATTTTTTTTTTTTTTTAAGCATCAATTGTGCATCCATTTTGAATTTGAATTATGCTAATGTAACATTCGAGGGTGGTGGCAATCACAGGGAAACGGGGAGGCTAGAACAACGGTACACTAAAAGGGCTTTAATTAGAGAGACAAAAGGCAAAGTAAACCAGGAATCAAAATGACAAAAAATGAACCAAAAGCTGTAGAATTAAAAAAAATAGCTGAACACACACACCAACATTATCAAGGACCCAGCAAGAAACAAACAAACAAAGGGGACAAATAGGTGAGGCGACCATAGGTGAAAGCAAAGGACAGTCACAATGTCGTTTCAAGCATCAATATTTTTTTATAATGGTTATACATAAATAAAAATAATGAAAGTCCACTGATTGTCTGTTTGACATTAAAGTTAAAAAAACAATTTGCATTTGACTTCATATACCAATTGTTAAGTCTGTTCACATACAAATCAAATCCATTCGGCGTTAGAGTAATTTAATCAACATTTCAATCAAAAATGACACTTGAGTGATTCTCATCATTTTGTCAACTGATGGATTTAACAAATGTCCGTTACATTTGTGTCATTCAAGTTTTTTCTTTTGAAAACAAACTGAGCAGGAGAATGATTTCTGACGAAGGTGGGTTATGATGGGTATTTTTAAAACATTCTTGAGGAAAAATTGCATCATAAATTGAGCAAAAGGGGCTTTTTGCCAGTGCAGGTTATTAATTCTGTTCCGTAAAAATGTATGAACATCAACTGCGCAGGAAAAAGGAGTTCTCACTACTGTGGGATTTTATGTGGCCTTTTAAGTGGTGCTTTTGAGAGAAAGGTTTACCACAAATGGAGCAAGAAAAGGGTTTTTCACCCGTGTGGATTATTAGGTGTTTTTTTAAGCTTACCTGGTGAGTGAATGTCTTACCACAAACTGAGCAGGAAAATGGTTTCTCACCAGTGTGGGTTCTTGTCTGATCTCCCTTTTGAGAAAAGGCTTGAGCACAAACTGAGCAAGAAAATGGTTTCTCACCAGTGTGGGTTCTTGTATGTCTTTTTAAATGTTGTTTTTGAGAAAAGGCTTGATCACAAACTGAGCAGGAAAAGGGTTTTTCACCGGTGTGAGTTCTTGAGTGACTAATTAAACTTCCCTTGTGAGTGAATGTTTTACCACAAACTGAGCATGAAAATGGATTTTCAGCAGTGTGTTCGTGCGTGGGTTTTCAAAGCTTTTTTTTGAGAAAAGGCTTGGCTACAAATTAAGCAGGAAAATGGTTTTTCAGCAGTGTGGATTTTTATGTGTTTGTTTAAGTTTCCCTTGAGAACGAATGTCTTACCACAAACTGAGCAGGAAAATGGTTTTTCTCCAGTGTGGGTTCTTGTATGTCTTTTTAAATCTTGCGTTTGAGAAAAGGCTTGACCACAAACTAAGCACAAAAATGGTTTCTCACCAGTGTGGATTCTTGTATGGATTTTTAAACTTCCCTTCTGTGTAAATGTTTTACCACAAATAGAGCACGAAAAGGGTCTCAACTCAGCGTGAGTCATCATATGTGTTTTTAAAATATACTTATTGCGGAATGTTTTCCAACAATGAGAGCACTTGCAGAGTTTGTCGCCATTGGGATTTTCCATAAGACCTTCATCATCATTATTATAAAGAAAGTCGTCGCTATCTGATAAAGGAGCAATTAAATTGTCTGCTTGCAATCCTTCTGTTGCGTTTCTGCCATTCGAAGGTTCTGCCCCGCTGCTGGCCACGCCCAGAAAATGTTCACTCTTAAAAAGCTCACCAATTGACCCGATGACATCTTGCTCACCTTCCTCCATTTTGATTGGAAATCGCTCTGTCATTTGTTGTTGAGGCAACTGTGGCTCCTCCCCTCTGATTTGGGGTAGCTCCATTTCCCTTTTAAAGCCAATCTTCTGCTCATCAGGACCAAAATATTTTCGGAAACCTGCAAAGACACAAAAATAATATATTTCATGGACTGTCCCTCTAACTCAAAGTCCTTTAGGTTAGATTGGAAAGTTAAGCGTCCACTGTTTTGGATCAGCATACATTTTGACATTTTTAAGAACTTTTTTTTATACTTAATATAAAAAAATGATGTACTGAAATTACCAAGTGGTGAAAGATGACAGTATTTACACTTTGGTGATGTTTGATTATGTGACATGGATTGTTCTTTCGTATCTTGCAACAAAGGGTTTCCCATTAAAGCTTGTTATTTTATATGTAGAAGCTTTTGTAAGTAAAGGTACCACTAAATTTCATTTGCCATTGATGACATTCATAGAGAAAGTTTCATTCCTTTGTCCATATAACAAACAACACCCGTGAAAAGATCTTTCATTGAAAGACGTTAGCCCGGTTGTTTTTATTCTTATTGTAGAGTTATTATAAAAGAAAGAAAGTGAAAGTTATATCAACTTCAAGTCGAGCATCTTTAGTGTTTAGTGCTTCATACCCGGAAGTCAATAGCAATTACCGTATTTTCACCACTATAAGGCGCACTTAAAAGTCTTACTTTTTCTCCAAAATAGACAGTGCGCCATATAATACGTTGCGCCTTATAATACGTTGCACCTTATAATACGTTGCACCTTATAATACGTTGCGCCTTATAATACGTTGCACCTTATAATACGTTGCGCCTTATAATACGTTGCGCCTTATAATACGTTGCGCCTTATAATACGTTGCGCCTTATAGTCGTGAAAATACGGTAGGTAATGAATAAGTTGATGAATAAATAGATAAGCGTGTTGCTAGTGTGTGTGTCGGTGTGTGTATATACATACATATACACCTATACATACTTTTGTTTTGGTATGCCTTTCTCTTTTTTTTTTTATAAAGCTACAAGCTATTCTACTGGTTCGCATGGGAACCGCTAATTATATAAACCAAAAGTTCACCCACCGCTAATGTTGAAATTATCAACACATGCCTAGAGTGCCCTTTTTGCATTATGGTGTAAAAATAACGTAGAAATATATCCTATTGTGTGAATAATGCTACACAAAAGTCACAAACCCAACTGTTTTCTTTTAAAACTGCGACATATAGTGTGGAAAATACGGTACATTATTAAGTATTAAGCCAGTATAGGAAACAACTTGCAACATTTTTAGCATGTCATTTGGCGTTTTTGACAAATTATTCCTCAACACATCTCAACACATAGCCCGGTTGTTTTTATTCTTATTGTAGAGTTATTATAAAAGAAAAAGTGAAAGTTATATCAACTTCAAGTCGGGCATCTATAGTGTCTGTCATCAATTTTTTTCAACATTCTTTGAAACATCGACAATGCATATAGTTTTGTGTATAAATTTGTCATTACTATTACTATTATTTTTTTGCTTTATAGATTTATGACATAATTTATTCTGACAGTATTTTGGATCCTGCAGAGCTGTGGCAACCCGAACACAGACTAATAACCTATCTTGTAATTGGATGATTTTGGAGAATCTAAATTAAAAACTTCAATAACAATAGAAGAAAATAATCTTTTAAAATGGAAACCAGGGTATTATATCAACATTTTACAAATAAGACAAAAGATGTGATAGTTATTGTGATAAGTATTGATATACTAAATGTTTTCATTTATCTTGATAACAATATTTGTCATATCACCCAGGCCCTTATTTTACCATATAATTCATTTTACACCATGTAAATGTATATGATTGACAGGAAATACCAGCCAGGTGTGCCCTAACATTTTTGCTCCAATTTTAGCTTTATTGGAGCATTAAGATTATTCAGTGTTATCAATATGGTCGAAAGGACATGTTAATGTTTCTTTCTGTATAATAATTATTTGCTGCATTCCATGTTATAGGAATTTGAATACAGTTGCAACTTGGATATCTCCAGGTGGTAGGATATTGATGATGAATTAGTCGATCGAATCAGAAGGAATTTAATATGAATTGAGCATATAAACCAAGAATCCAAAAGGACAAAAATGAACCAAAAGCCATAGATTTAAAAATAGCTGGAACACACACTTAACATTAACATGGGCGCAGCAAGAAACGAACAAATTAGGAGACTTAAACACACGGACAAAGGTTAATGAGACATTGAAAACTTGTTTGACACACAAAGCCATTAATATATATATTTTTTTACTAATGTTATACATAACTGAAAATATTGAGTAAAGCCCTATGATTGTCCGTTCAAAATTAAAATAACAATTTACATTTCACTACATTTACCAATTGCCAGGTAAATTTAGTTACATTCAAATCAAAGAAAGTTTGGATTAATATAAAAAGTGTAATAGTCCCTCAAAATAAACACAAAGTCAGTTCTGGAAAAGTTGAAAAGAGGAAAAACAATTAAATGGATGTAACAGCTTACAAAGCCAATTGAAAAATGCTGAAAAGATCAAATGAAATAAAACTCAACTTGTGTATTTCTCTGTCTTTCACAGCCAAATTCACGGCACACTATTTTTCATCAACACATGACACTTGATGGATTTTCACCAGTGTGGGTTCTTGTGTGGGTTTGTAAAGTTCCCTTGAGTGTAAATGCTTGAAAACAAATTGAGCATGAAAATGGTTTTTCACCAGTGTGGGTTCTTGTGTGTATTTTTAAACTTCCCTTTTGTGTAAATGTTTGACCACAAACTAGGCACGAAAATGGTTTTTCACCAGTGTGGGTTCTTGTGTGGACTTTTAACTGTCCCTTCTCTGCAAATGCTTGACCACAAACTGTTCAGGGAAAAGGTTTTTCATCAGTGTGGGTTCTTGTGTGACTATTTAAGCTTCCTCTCTGAGTAAATGTTTTTCCACAAACTGAGCAGAAAAACGGTTTTTCACCAGTGTGGGTTCTTGCGTGACTAATCAAGCTTCCCTTCTGTCTAAATGTCTGACTACAAACTATGCAGGAAAAAGGTTTTTCACCAGTGTGGGTTCTTGTGTGGGATTGTAAGGTTCCCTTGAGTGTGAATGCTTGACCACAAACTGAGCACGAAAATGGTTTTTCACCAGTGTGCGTTCTTATGTGTCTTTTTAAACTTCCCTTCTCTGTAAATGTTTTATCACAAACAAGGCACAAAAATGGTTTTTCACCAGTGTGGATTCTTGCATGTATTTTTGAACTTGTCTTGCTTGTAAATGTTTTTCCACAAACTGAGCAGGAAAACGGTTTTTCACCAGTGTGAGTTCTTGTGTGGCTTTTGAAGTGGTGCTTTTGAGAGAAATTCTTACCACAAATTGAGCAAAAAAAGGGGTTTTCACCAGTGTGGGTTCTTGTGTGGGTTTGTAAGGTTCCCTTGTGTGTGAATGTTTGACCACAAACTGAGCATGAAAATGGTTTTTCACCAGTGTGGATTCTTGTGTGTCTTTTTAAACTGTTCTTGTTTCTAAATGTTTTTCCACAAACTGAGCAGGAAAACGGTTTTTCACCCGTGTGGATTCTTGTGTGTATTTTTGAACTTGTCTGGCTTGTAAATGTTTTTCCACAAACTGAGCAGGAAAACGGTTTTTCACCAGTGTGAGTTCTTGTGTGGCTTTTGAAGTGGTGCTTTTGAGAGAAATTCTTACCACAAATTGAGCAAAAAAAGGGGTTTTCACCAGTGTGGGTTCTTGTGTGGATTTGTAAGGTTCCCTTGTGTGTGAATGCTTGACCACAAACTGAGCACGAAAATGGTTTTTCACCAGTGTGCGTACTTATGTGTCTTTTTAAATTTCCCTTCTCTGTAAATGTTTTATCACAAACAAAGCACGAAAATGGTTTTTCACCAGTGTGGGTTCTTGTGTGGCTTTTTAACTTTCCCTTCTCTGCAAATGCTTGACCACAAACTGAGCATGAAAATGGTTTTTCAACAGTGTGGGTTCTTGTGTGTCTATTTAAACTTCCCTTCTTTGTAAATGTTTTACAACAAACTGAACAGGAGAAGGGTTTTTTACCATTGTGGGTTGACCCTGAAGAACCCTGAGAAAATATACGTTTGTCGTCACTGGGATTTTCCTCTTCGTCCCCAAAATGCAAGTCGTCGTCATCTGGTGGAGGAGCAAGGAAACTGTCTGCTTGCCATCCTTCTGTTGAGCTACTGTTCAGAGGCTCCTCCCCTGTACTGGCCACGCCCAGATCATTTTCACTCTTGACAAACTCACCAGTTGACCAGGTGACATATTCTTCCTCCATTTTGATTGGAGGTTGCTCTTTTCTCATTTGGTGTTGAGGGAACTCCGGCTCCTCTTTAATTTGGGGCCATGGTGAGGTGTTTGCAATCTCCGCCCCTCTGCTAGCCACGCCCAGATCATCTTCACTCTTGAAAGGCTCACGAGTTGACCAGGTGACATCTTCTTGCTCTATTTTGATTGGAGGTTGCTCTTTTCTCATTTGGTGTTGAAGAAACTCCGGCTCTTCTTTAATTTGAGGCCTTGTTGAGGTGTTTGCAGGCTCCGCCCCTCCACTGGCCCTGCCCATATCATCTTGCTGCTTCAAGGACTCACCAGGTGACCAGGTAACATCATCATCTTCCGTTTTTATTTTAAGTTGCTCCTCTCTCTTTTGGTGTTGAGAAAACTCTGGCTCCTCCCCTTTGATTTGGGGTAGCTCAACTTCCTCTTTAAAGCCAACAGACTCTTGGCCGTCAGGATGAAGATATTTTGCAAAACCTGCAAAGACATGAAGATAAATGATATATTTCATAGAATGTTGATCACAAAAATTCTCAAACTTTTTAGATTTAAAAAAAAAGCATAGTTAAATCAGTAGCTAGTCTATTATCATTTTTGGGGAATAATAACATTGAAGTATAAATGAAAAAAAAAGAAAAATAATGTACAGTGTTTCCCCGATTACCGCGGTTAATGCGGACCGGGATCACCCGCGATAAGTGAATTTCCGCGAAGTAGGGAATCTCCTTCAAAAATGCTTAATTTGAATTTAATTCCAATTTTTTAATTTATTTTATTATTTTTACCCCCTGTATACAGTACACCATGTAGAATACGGGTAGAGAGAGTGAATCTCATGTTATAACAAAAAAACTGTAAAATATGTTGTTTCAATGTATGTAATATTTGTATTATTATTTTTTTCCAAAAAAAATCCACGAAGCACTGAGTCCGCGATAGCTGAACCGCGAAGTAGCGAGAGAACACTGTATTTGTAACAGACAAAACAATAAACACTACTGCATACTTTTGGGAACCTTTGGTCCAGTCAATAAGTCATTGGCCTCCCACCCCTGTGGACCTGGGTTCAAATCCTGCTTTGCTCTGCTTACCTAACTTTTCCCACTTGAAGGTACCATAAAGTACTAAGTATGATCTGGGAGTGGAAAGAGGCAAAAAAACAAATATTACTGCATAATCCTGTAGAGTGGTGGCCCAGTGGATCAGTCATCAGTCTTCTACCTCTTTGGTCTTGGGTTCAAGTCCTAGTGCTTGCAAAAGATTTTCCCACTATTATTCAGGTAAATGAAATAGATAAAACTGCAGATACTACCAATGTTTTTCTGAGGGTGGTGGCCCAGTGGATAAGTCATCAGTCTACTACCTTTGTGGACCTGGGTTCAAATCCCAGTGCCTCCAAAGCTTTTCCCACTATTATTCAGGTAAATGAAAGAGATAAAACTGCAGATACTACCAATTTTTTTCTGAGGGTGGTGGCCCAGTGGATAAGTCATCAGTCTACTACCTTTGTGGACCTGGGTTCAAATCCCAGTGCCTGCAAAGCTTTTCCCACTATTATTCAGGTCAATGAAAGAGGTAAAACTGCAGATACTACCAAATAATCACAGAGGGTGGTGGCTCAGTGGTTAAGTCATCAGTCTGCCACCTCTGTGGTCCTGGGTTCAAATCCCAGTGACGGCAAAGCTATTCCCACTATTATTCAGGTCAATGAAAGAGGAAAAACTGCAGATACTACCAGATAATCACAGAGGGTGGTGGCTCAGTGGTTAAGTCATCAGTCTGCCACCTCTGTGGTCCTGGGTTCACATCCCAGTGACGGCAAAGATTTTTCAAATATTATTCAGGTAAATGAAAGAAGTAAAATTGCAGAAACTACCAGATACTCACAGAGGGTGGTGGCCCAGTGGTTAAGTCATCAGTCTGCCACATCTGTGGTCCTGGGTTCAAATCCCAGTGCCGGTAAAGATTTTTCAAATATTATTCAGGTAAATGAATGAGATAAATCTACAAGTACTACAACTTTCTCTCACAGGGTGGTGGCCCAGTGGATAAGTCATCAGTCTCTCACCTCTGTGGTCCTGGGTTCAAATCCAAGTGCAAGCAAAGATTTTCCCAAATATTATTCAGTTAAATGAATAAGTTCTAATGGCCAAGTTTCTAACTGAATAAGTATTCAGTGGTGGATGAAGCATTTTACTGAAAAAATGACTAAGTGTTTCACCCCGTTTCCTTGGATAAAACGTTTCAACACCTATGTATAAGTGGGGCACGAGTTGGTGTAGTGGGTTGCACACTCGCCTTTGCACGGAGAGAACGTGAGTTCGCTTCCCGGTGTCAGCGGTTGACTGACCAAGCAAGCGGTCGAGGGTCGGCCGAAGGCCGACCCGAGATCGCGACACAGACTGGTCCCTCCAACTGTCTTCCGAACTGCCGAAGGCAGTTCGGAATATAACCTTTTGCTGAAAAGTATGACTAAGTGTTTAATATAAATTAAAAAGGTTTTTTTTTTTTTTTTCTTCTTGTTGCATTTTCCAGACTACATGGTGTAGTGATCAGCCAAAGGACAACAGCGGGAATCGAACCCAGGTCTCCTAGACAGGAGTCCAGTGCTCTAACCTCTGCGCAAACCAAGTGACTACACTTCCCTTAGTCATCATTTGAGTTTCTTGACAAGAAGTACACAGAAACAACTAAGTGAAAATGTGTCCCAACCGGGATTTGAACCCAGGTCTCTCCGACGAGTGTCCGGTGAACAAACCTCTGCGCCAACCAAGTGGCTACACTTTTCTTTATCGTCATTTGAGCGTCTTGACTACAAGAAACAGAAACAATTAAGTGAAGTTCGGAATAAATTGTTTTACTGAAAAATATGACTAAGTGTTTAATTTGAATTAAAAAGGTTTTTCTTTCTCTTCTTTTTTTATTCTTGTTCGATTTTCCAGTCTACATGGTGTAATGATCAGCCAAATGACGACAGCGGGAATCGAACCCAGGTCTCCCAGATGGGAGTCCAGTGATATAACCTCTGCGCCACCATGTGGATACACTTTTCTTAGTAATCATTTGAGTGTCTTGAGAGGAAATCCACAGAAACAACTAAGTGAAAATGTGTCCCAACCGGGATTTGAACACAGGTCTCCCAGACAGGAGTCCGGTGAGTTAACCACTACGCCACCAAGTTGCTACACTTTCCTTTGTAATCATTTGAGTGTCTTGATTGCAAGAACACAGAAACAACTAAGTAAAAATGTGTCCCAACAGGGATTTGAACCGAGGTCTCCCACATTGGAGTCAAGTGACTTAACCTCTACGCCACAATTTGGCCACACTTTCTTTTGTCATTAATGGAAGGTCTTGACTACAACTATATAGAAACAACTAAGGGAAAATGTATCCCATCTGGGAATCGAACCCCAGCCTCTCACATGGGAATCATGCGAGTTAACCTCTACACCATGAATCAGTCACACTTTATTTTGTTCATTATTGGAAGGTCTTGACTACACATATATAGAAAGGTCTTTAAAAAAGAGCCTTATTATACATGGTCATTTTAAAAACAAAGTCATACTATACATGGTAATTTTATTTAAAAGCCTTACTATACATGGTCATTTTTCAATAAAATTCCATTACTATACTTGGTCATTTCTAAGAAAAAAAGCCTTACTATACTTTGTATAGTAAGGCTTTTTTTCTTAGAAATGACCAAGTATAGTAAGGGATGTTTTTTTTTAAATTTTACTGAAAAAAATGACTAAGATAAAAAGCCTTACTATACAAAGTATAGTAAGGCTTTTTTTCTTAGAAATGACCAAGTATAGTAAGGGATGTTTTTTTTTTAAATAACCATGTATAATAAGGCTTTTAAAATGTGTTATAACAAAAAACTGTAAAATATGTTGAAAGGAATGAAATGAAAGGAAGCTAACAGACACTTTGGAATTATTTAATAAGTATTGATGAACAAAATATAATATATGATTAAGATAGGTCAGCAGAGAAGGCCTTGAAGGCCCCTTTGGGCATATATTTTTTTCCTTCGAATGGGGGTAGCATGAATTCATGAAAATGTACGTGAACTAAAATAGTGTAATGTCAGAAGAATACCTTTAAAGGAAAATATGAAAATAAAAAGTATACGCACCTTCAAGTCTATGAAGAAAAACTTTCGCGTGCTTCATTTTGCAAACGGTCAAATGCTGATGAGGTGAAGGCTCCTGTTTGACGTCAAAAAGTTCCCCCGAGAACTTTAGCGGTTTTGCTCTTGCGGGCATATCCATACGTGAATTCTGATGGAGGCGCCTTTGATAGCTGCTAGCTATGCTAAGCTAAAGTAGCCCGCAAACTCAAGCGAGTTCTTTGACGACTTGTTCCTTTGATAGCTGCTACTTAGCCTAGCTAGCAGTAGCAATTTCCTTTGGCTGCTGCTATCTAAGCTAAGTAGATCGCAAAGCATACACGAGTTCTAAGGCGGCTTGAAGATACAGAAGTTAAATTCGAACCTTCCTCCTCAAATCTCGTTCCTTGAAAGGAAATGACGCCCATTTCGCGTATGCGCAGTAGCAATCGCTCGTACTCTGACCGCCGTCCCAATCGGGGAGGAATCACCCTTTATCTTGTTTTTCTTTCCTTGGTTTAATGAAAAAAAAAGAAAATCAGACATAGGCATTGTCGTCATCATTGACTTGACAAAAAGCCTAGTAGTCATCATACCCTCAGCAGTGAAAAACTATTTTCCTGCTCAGTTTGTGGTCAAGCATTCACACATAAGGCGAACTTAAATAATCACGCAAGAACCAATAAAGGTGAAAAAACATTTCGGTGCTCAATTTGTGGTAAGGCCTTTTCTCAAAAGCCAGATTTAAAAAGACAAACAAGAACCCACACTGGTGAAAAACCCTTTTTGTGCTCAATTTGTAACCAAAAATTCACCCAGAAGGCACACTTAAAAGCCACTTTAGAGGTCACACAGGAGAAAAACCCTTTTCCTGCCAGTCTGTGCTAAGAAATTCTGTCGCAAGAACGCCTTAAAAGTTCACACTAGAACCCACACTGGTGAAAAACCGTTTTCCTGATCTGTTTGTCGTCACACGTTCTCTCAAAAGGACCAGTTAAAAAGCCACACAAGGACACACTCCTGAAAAACCTTTTTCCTGCTCAGTTTGTGGTCACACATTTTCTCAAAAGGACCAGTTAAAAAGCCGCACAAGAACCCACACTGGTGAAAAACCCTTTTCCTGCCCAGTTTGTCGTCAAACATTCACACAGATTGCACACTTAAAAACACACACAAGGATCCACACCGGTGAAAAACCTTTTTCCTGCATAGTTTTTAGTCAGACATTTAGACAGAAGGGAAGCTTGATTAGTCACGCAAGATCCCACACTGGTGAAAAACCCTTTTCCTGCTCAGTTTGTGGTCAAACATTTACTCAGAGAGGAAGCTTAAATAGTCACACAAGAACCCACACTGATGAAAAACCTTTTCCCTGCACAGTTTGTGGTGAAGTTTTCTCTTTTCTTCCTCCTCCTGATGCTTTTAAGTAAGACTATACAATTAAAAGAAGACTTACTGTATTACCAAATATCTTCGCTAGATGGCAACCTACTCACCCTGTATCTATGGCCAGGACTGGCTGTCAAACAAATCAAAGAGCGTGACGTTTCGGCGAACGTTCTCATGGCGTTTCAAAACGCTTGCGTGACGTCAATAAAAAAGATGTTTGATGCCAACTCAGTTTCGAACCAGAAACCCGTCAAACGATTGAGTGGTGGAGTCAAGTGTAAACATTTCATCTGAAGAAACGATCGGAACTACAGAATTCCACAATGGACCACCTCGCATCTCAAATTATTGCAATCATTGAAAGGCTGGGGGGTAAATTGGATTACACACGATTTATTTAAAAATTAAAATTATATTTTCAGTCAACGAAGGAGATTTTATGAACTTTATTTGTGCGTGTTATGTTTGTTTTGTATCGTAGCGAATTGTTATATATGTAGGACTACAGCGTTTTATTCTAATAATGTAATATTATTACTTGCTGCCCGTATTTGATAATTATATTATTATTGTTGTTGTTATTTTTGTCATTATTATCATTGGAATTATTATTCCTATTATTGTTGTTGTTGTCTTTATTTTTGTCATTATCATTATTATTATTATTATTCATATTATTATTTTTGTTGTTATTTTAGTTGATACTATCATTATTATTAATATTATTAAAAAATAATAATAAACTATGAAATTTGCTGTGGTGATAGCAACGCCTCACTTTAGGACAATTTTAAAATGTAACCGATTTGCTTGTCTAGTCGAAAACAACATTCGGGATATTGTGATGTTAAACGCATTGGAGTTAATGGCTGGAATTCAAACATTATAACTAGAAACATAAGTTATACATAGCGGTATCAAATGCTTTCATAAGTGAGGTTTGCAGCCGAACAAGAGCATGTTCAATTGTTATTGATGACACAAACATGGTGTCAATAGATGATGGGCATTTTAATGTATATTCAATTGGAAAAAAACGCTTTGGTTTCACCTCTAAGTTTGATATTGTTAAAGCAATCAAGGTGAGATACTTTCACTTAAGAGGCAAATGTGAGTTCTATGCACTATGGAAAAGGTTGGTAGCTTGCAAAAACCATTCAATTCTGGTCACTTTTAGGGACAAAAAGGGAAGAAAACATGACTGGAAGCAAAAAATCATAAAAATAATAATAAACTAAATAGAAATAAGACATTATTTACCCGCTTCGATAAAATTGAATCTTTGGCACATTTCATGATCTCTCATGGGAGAGCGGTTGGGGATCATTATGGTCTATCAAACCATTTAATTCATCTGTCAATGTTTGCTGATTCATTGAGTTTGTTTTACTTATTCTCTGCAGAAGACATATTGGAGCGCCCTCTTGGTTTCGAAGATATGGACCTGATGAGCGATTGCACACTTAAGGCAGTAGCCAATACGCTGGAGATCCAAACTAGCATCCTTCCTACCACGCCAGACATTCTCTGTCTCAACAAGGAGAAAACAAAGTCTGTGAGCAGAAAAGTGTATGTGACTATTACACTATTATAATATCTGTATCATTTAAAATACTAACCTCACCTACTGTGTCTACTTTGTTTACATTTAGATTCATTTTGGCTGAACTCATTGAAACTGAAAAAACCTACGTGCAAAACCTACGGGAGTGCATTGATGTGTGTATATTTCTTTTTACGTGCATTTTATTTAAGCCAAACTCTGACTGAATCTTTTTGTGGCATCTTACAGACTTACATGATGGAGATGTCAACAAATGAGAAGGATATTCCTCCAGCAATCAACAATATGGAGCATGTTATCTTCGGGAATTTGTTGGAGCTGTATGAATTCCATCATAAGTAAGCAGGAATAGTTATGTTTCTTCAAAATCACCTTTATTTCGACAACGAATGGGCCAAGCTTAACAATGGCCTACTTTCCACATTTAAAACGTTGCCTTACAATTGCATATATTTCCATAATATTGTTCACATTCACTTTTCCATATCAGTGTGTGAGATGTGACACTGCCACTCACTTTTTCAAATGCATTAACGGGTTGCCATGTCCTATTTTTCTTCAGCATCTTTCTCAAAGAACTGGAAAAACACAAACATGTCCCTGAAAATGTCGGACATTGCTTTGTCAAATGGGTATTTATTGCTTTATAAATTATCATTAATTTACTGATAAATTACCTGTAAATATTTCAGGGCATGCTGTTGTTGTTTTTTTATATAGGCTGATAAGTTCAAGGGCTATGTGGATTACTGCAAGAACAACGAGGAATCCACTCGGCTCATCATGGAGCATGCAGTGAAGTATTTTAATGTAAGGTTTAAATTGTTACGTCTTGTGCGGCGTCGAGCGTGGACCGTCGAGTAAGACCCCAATGCGGGGATAGCAATTAAGGGACGAGTGTGTGGAGTGCTCTAACAAAAACTTAAATGACTGAGGCAGGAGGGGATTCAAGAAAATAACAGGGACTTTGAAATAAATAACAAAACCAACCTTGATGTGGAATACACGGGGAAACAAGGAAACACAACATGGCAACTTAACATGACGCAAACAAAGCAGGCGATCCGACAAAGACTCACAAACACACAGGGTTTAAATAGACAGACAGGGATTGATTACAAACTACACACACCTGATCACACGAGGGAAAGGTTAAACATTCAATAATCATACAGACAGCAAACCCAGGTACACACATCAATCCCAAAACCTAACTACACATAACATAAATGTTTAATAGTTCATCGTCTTACGTTCTTTTACCTCTTTGTCTCTATGGGCTCAACAGAAAATTCAGCAGAAGCACGGATTGACAAACTCATTACATTCATACCTGATTCAACCAATACAGAGAATCACAAAATATCCACTCCTATTAAAGGTAAATCCAAAAGAAATCAGATTTATTCATCAGAAAACCACAGAGGATACATTCATTAAACACCCATAATAGGTCAAATATCTGCCACATACAGACCAAACTTAAAAAAAAGCTAATTTTAGGGTCTGCTGGAGTGTTGCGAAGAAGCAAAACCCGTACTCAAAGAAGCCCTGGATGTGACTCTCAGCATTCCCAAGAGAGCCAATGATGCCATTCATCTCTCTGTGCTAGAAGGTGACTGAAAATGGGCAAGATTGCTATATTTGTTGTTGTTGTTGAGTCATACATAGTTTGTTTACAGGATTTAATCACTCTTCTGGCAGGTTTTGATGGGAGCATTGAGTCCCAGGGTGAGCTGCTCCTACAGGAGTCATTTAAGGTGTGGGATTCAAAGTCACCATTCCACTTGGGGAAAAATAGACACCTCTTCCTCTTGAACAACTCATTGGTGGTCTGCAAGGTGTTCAAGGAGGCCAAGGTCCAAAGCAAATACATATACAAGAAAAAAGTTAATGTGAGTCGTCTTTAACTCCCTTCACATATTTGATATTCGCAATAAAGATGATCATTTAATTTTCTCCTTAGATATCTGAAATAAAGCTGACAGAACACTTTAAAGGAGACCCCCGCAAGTTTGCTCTTTCAGTGGGCTGCACCCGGACGTTGAGTAACAGAATTGTCCTGAAGGTTAGATGTTCTTCCTTCTTTGACCAATATGAGATTTTTAGACACTGTACTAAATTGGCTGGTATAGGCTCCAGCACCCCAGTGAATCTAGTGAGGATAAGCAGAACTTAAAAGAAATGGATAAGTAAATGAATGTACTGAACAGAGTCGTGCCACTTTGTCACAAAACAGCATTTTGTCCACCTTGACTTTGTTTTTTTTTTCTCTTTTGTTAACATTATTATCTCTGAATGTGTTATTTTTTGCCTTGATTTATTTTCTTCTACATGAATAAAAGTTAAAATCAAGTATTTTACCTAGAAGAGAAAATACATATTAAGAAAACCTAAAGCAAATATGAGTTGCTAATTTGGTTTGTGAGTGAAAAGTATAAATGGTTGATTTCCAAATGGCCTTAAAACTTTTGACTATTCTCTTTATCAATAGGCATCGACTATTAAAACCAAACTGGACTGGATCGATTATATCCGGAAACTGATCAAGGAGCACACCATTCATCTGACAGGGGGGCTCAAAGAGCCAATCTCCATTCCTAAAGCCAGCACAGCAAAGCTCCGCAAGAGCCAAAGGCAACCAGGTACAATTCTGGACCTTCTTGCTACAGACGGACAGCTATGAGACTACAGTCATCTTTCGCCACTTGCGCAAGTCCACAGATGCGGTATTGCCGCATCTATGCTTCATTTCGGCGCCCTACGATGACAAAGGGGCACCTGGGCTACTCTCCCTCCGAACTCAACAATGTTCTTAACCCGGATATTTATAATCCTCATTTTAAGGTCACGGGCTCCTATTACGAGGCCTTTGCTGACTACTTGAGGAGGAAGGTAGACACTATCAGATGTAAAATATTTTCTGCTGAAAATGATTTTGAGTTCACCTGAGTCTCTGCTTTTACCAGCGGAATCATTGGAGAGTTTTGTCGTGTCATGGGCGGATCTAGAAAAATATTTATAATGGCAAAAATGCGCATGCTACAGTTGCCGAGAGTACTCAGGCTGGGGCAAATAATACCAACCTGCAGAGGGTGATCGACACAGCCCAAAAGATCATCAACTGCCCCCCTGCCTACCCTGTCCAGCATCTAGGAAGGGCAAAGAGCATCATCAAAGACAGTACACATCCTGGCTTCCACCTCTTCAATCTGCTACCCTCTGGCAGGTGTTACAGGAGCTTACCAGCCAAAACAAAAAGACTCAAGGAAAGTTTCTTTCCAAGAACCGTCACCATACTCAACTCCAGCATTGCACCGGGGATCTAATCTTGACTAAATTAGGTACTGTCACTGCACTATATCCTCAATGCACAACAGTCCCAGATGCATATGTTCTCAAATGTTTACTTCAGTCTTAGCACTGCAATTTTTTTTTATCTTGCACTTTGATACTTGCACCAAAACACCATATCTACCTCTTGTGCTGCTAAAAACTTCATTTTTATTGAATATAAATCTTTTTATGACTACTTATTTATGTGTGCACTTTATGGTGAAGCTATAAATCTCATTGTTCCTGTAAAATGCCAACATGAGGATTTGTGGCTTCTTTAGTCATTTCACCACCTTTAAAAGTACAAAATGTCCCTGAATTATTTTGACAACATAGTTGCTAATTAATGACATTCTATGAGAGTATGCATGCAGGAAGGTATGATGAAAAACATGATTAGAGTTGCGCTTGACGGAGTATCGGCGCCACAATGCCGATGTGACGCTCCTATTGGTGCATTAGGGACTCACCGGTTTCCATATTTTACTTCACAGGTTAGCAGAAAGCAATATGCACCCATCAAAAGAGCCACATGTGGCTACCGAGCCATCGATTCCTACGCTTAGGGGCTAATATTAAAGGTCGTGAAACAAATTATGTTCATTAAATATCAAATGTTTCTCTACTTACAAAAATACAAGTTACGAAAGCAGAAATCCCCCCTGATAACACGGTGGAAAAGCGCATGCTCGGTAGGGTTTCACAGCGGACATGTTTAATAGTTACACCGGAAATCTCAATGCCCGGAAATACTTGTGTTTACTTTTTGGATAGGGGACTCACGCAATAGCTTGGGTGGTGGATTCGATGTCTGCATTTTGTGTGTTTTTTAAATCCACCAAATACTCTTTTTTGTTTGTTTTGTAAGCGAATGAGGTCCTGGCGTGTTGATAAACTCATGCTTACTGCCCCTCAATACGTTTTTCGCCCTTTCCCCCTAATGTTAACATCGTCTCACTGCTCTCCAGTCTTGTGAGTTTGCGTCGTCCAGACGGTATTCGTTGATGAAGTGTCCGATTGCTCAGGTTTATTTTCCATTACTATGTGTCATCTACAGCTGAGGACATTAAATTTTGTAGTGTGGGTGCTTGTTCCTTTGTTTTGCAAGCGAGTGAGGTCCTGACATCTTGATTTACTCATGGTTACTGCCCTTTAATACGTTTTTCGCCCTTTTCCCCTAAAGTTAACACCGTCTCACTGCTCCCCCGTCTAATGAGTTCGCGTCTTTCAGACGGTATCATTGATCAAGTGTCCGATTGCTCACGTTTATTTTCCATTATGTGTCATCTACAGCTGAGGACATTAATTTTTGTGGCGTGGGTGTTGGGTTGCGTGGTCTTTCTGCACTCCACAAGAATGACATGGACTGCCAAATATGTGCGAGGTCCACTGGGTCGTTCACTCTTGGGGAAGATGGTCAGCGAAGGGGAAGAAGGAAGAGAAAGAGAGACACAGGAGGTAGGCTGAGATTAAACTCGCCCAATTCTGCCATTATTATGAATGAACATCTTATTGCAAGGGTGTCCAATCTTTTTTTGACTTTGATTTGCTTTGTGCTTTTGATTTGTTGTTCTGCGGCCTTTGCGTGTGTACTGTCTAACTTATAACTATGTATTTTCTTGCTCCTGTCACAATGAAATTTTCCGAATACGGGATGAATAAAGTTATCCAATCCAATCCTTATTATCGCCCGGGGACAACATGCAAAAACCACATCGGTGGACTGACCTGGATTCGAACCCAGGTCCCTCCCATACCACCAGGGCTCAATTTAGTAATACATAGACTTTAAGATACTATGCAATATTTTTTGTAGAATACGGGCTCCATTTATCTATTTTGTATATGGGCCATATCAATGATATTTTCATAATGAGCTCTATGTCAATAAAAGCTGGGTAGTTTGCCCCAATTGAGTTGTGGGCCATAGTTTGGACACCACTGTCTTATTGACAACCCCTCTTCCTATGTTTCCAGTGGTACAAGTACTCCCCCGACCTGCTGGGAGAGTCTCTGCGACCTCTGTTTGTTCAAAGCCATCTTGATTCAAGCACCAAGGCCTTCCTCAAGCAAAGCATCGAGAAGTCCAACTGGTTGATTACACAACGCTATCATTCTTTTGTTTTGCGTATCCTTGCATCTCTTGTTTCACGCACCTCCATAAATGGGTGTGTCCAGTATTACAAATTACAGCTTTCACTATTTTCACATGTAACAGACGTTTCTAACAGAGTACCCCTTTGCTTAGGTTTTTGGGACGTGGATCCATGTTTGTGTTTTCCGTGGAGCAGTTCCAGAAACTTCTCAAGGTCGGACCAGATTGGAAGGCGGGGAAACTTCTAGACCTTGGAGCTGGTGATGGTGCTGTAACAGAAATTATGAGAGGCCATTTCTCAGAGATCTATGTAACTGAAGTTTCGCCACCCATGAAATGGCATCTCCAAGGGAGAAATTTCAAGTAAGTAATTTTGATACCTTTCTTCTCACCGGGTTGGCTCTATTTGCCCCGCCTCCACTCTGACTTTCAGATGTGAGGGTTGTGTGCTTTTGTCTTCCCTTAAAATATTCCCAAAATGATGTACACAAATGTCCTCACATTAAGATAACGCACAACCAGTTGCTAACGTGCCTGGGAAGTAGTACTCCTCTCGTATTAGCGAATAAGCTGCGCCATTCGCACTGACTAAAGGAGAAAAAAACCTGAAAAATAGATCCCCCAACCTCCTCTGAAGACAAAAAATGCATGTCTAACACTCCCTAACATTCAATGAATGAATGAATGATTTTAAAGAGCAACCTACCTGCGTTTGACCTTAAGATTGATGGGGATCGACGAGTGGCAGCGGAGCGGCTTTCAATATGATGTAATAAGTTGCCTCAACCTTCTGGACCGGTGCGATGATCCTTTCCTCCTTCTTGAAGACATCAGACGATCGCTTGTTCCTCAGACTGGGCGTCTCATTCTGGCTGTTGTTCTTCCCTTCGAGCCCTACGTTGAAGTTGGTCAGTTGAAGAGTCTTAGCATCTCTTTCTAGGAGACTATCCATAATAGATGTCCCCAAAAATTGATTTATTTTAAAGTTTTTGATAATATACACCTTAAGTTATTCCACATATTTTGACCGTCTTTTGATTCATTCTTGACAGGTGGAGGAGAATGGCTACGTCCCCAAGAACATCTAATAGTACACGGAAAAACATGGGAGGAGCAAGCAACTGTACTGTCACAACAAGTCTTCAAAAAGGCAGGATTCGAGGTCGAAACTTTGACCCGCTTGCCATATCTCTGTGAAGGGGACTTGTACAAAGATTACTATGTTCTCACTGATGTGGTTTTTGTTCTAAAGGTCTCAAATATGACTGAGAAGTCCAGACAATGAAAAGAGTGTGTTGGGTGTCGTACATCCATTTTGCTGAAGTTAAGTTCCAAAGGGTCAGGAGAGTCAATAATAAAATTGACATGTTTTTAATCTTTAAATAGTGCAAAGCTCAGGTTTTGTGTCTACCAAATATTTTGTGAGACAGTGACATCTTATTTTTTTAAAAAGGTCACTCTACTTTACTTACCTTACTGTGAAAAAAACATCACCATCCTGTATTACACAATATATTGTGCATGAAGTGTTAGATAAATGATTTCTAGTTTCATGTCAATCTCTAAAATCATGATCAAAATTTATTTGCATAATTAAAATTATTTTGATGCCAGTTGCTGCTTAACGGTCTCAAAGGTGAGAATCTTTAATTAAAAAAAAAAAAGTTCTGTTTAGTGAAAACAATGGTTATGTATGGAATTAACATTTTAAATGTGCCATGGTTGCCGTAATGACATTTTGGTGAACAAATAATATTGAAAAGAAAAAGGAATTTGATTCATTTGATTAAAATGGTTTTAATTTCATTCGTCTATTCTATGATAAGAGAAAATTTGATTTTTAGGAAGAGTATTTTAGAAGACCTATACAATAAAGAACATAACAGATCTGTTTTGACTTTAACGTTTTCTTTTGGGTTAAAGGCAAGTACATTTACATAATCTGTATACTTTTGTATTTTACTCTTATAATGTCCTCCAATTCTGGAATGAGCCACATTCAGACTCTTCAAAGGGTTCCATGGCTGGTGTCCATGGAGGAAGCCTCTTTGACTAGTGATGGACAAGAAAAGTAGATCAGGTTTCGGAAAACAAGGATACTGTTTACTTACTGTAATCATGTCACTGAAAATGAACAGTGAAAGATACTGTTTACTAGAGCCATGCCCTCTAGAACCCAATGATAACATAAATCATAATTATTCCTTTTGCAAACTGGGCTGTAATATCACTTTTTGCAAGTTTCCCACTGGATTGTACATAGTTGTTTACAGAAAGAAATTCCGAGTTTATGAGGACACAAACGCAACGTTGCGTATCATAAATTATGTTAATAAGGACCGCAACGCCTCTCAATGGTTGCATCCTGGAGCAGATAGGATCTCCTATTGGCTGTTGTAGTTGCGATCACTTCCCCGAGCCACGTCGCCCAATACTCGCCATTTTTCCTCGATTTTTGCGAGCTACAATTCAGTTAGTTTCGTGGGTTACCTAAAAGCGACTAAATCTCGATTTTTCGTTAATCAAACCCACATTCATCTATAAAAGGGTCTCGCTTCTCGCCACTTCTGGAGTAGCTGTCTGAAACATGAATATTTTCAGGCTAACCGGCGACCTGTCCCATCTAGCAGCCATCATCATCCTGCTTCTAAAAATATGGAAAACCCGGTCCTGTGCCGGTGAGTCACAACATTCCTTCGTTATATAGTCTTTACCACCTAAAATAATGCCGGTATTAACGTCAATTGAAGTTACACCAGACGATTATGCATACATTTTTGTTATAACAGCACACTGGTAGCCTGTCAAGCTATTTTTAGCTAGCATGCTAATGTCGCCTGTCACAGATGCCCCATTTCGTCTAGTAAATGATTAAACACTTCTTTTTAAGCACGGGAAATGCTAACCTGTTTATTCCATTTTAAATATTTGTGCCGTGATCAACCACAAAGTAGTGATTTGTTTTGATCAATGCACATTCGTCATTTCAGCCTATTTAATGTATGTAGCGGGGCCCTCCTGTTAAACTATTTTAAACAGAAAGTGGGTTCCTGTTCTGTTGTTTTCATTAGAATGGAATTTCACTGAGAACTGAATTTGATACTTTTGTAGCTTTTGGTTGTTCAGTCACAAGTGGCGCGTGGCAGCACCTTGAAATCAAGTCTTATTTCTTTAGTCTTATTTAGCAGGTAGTATCATTTGGCGTCTTTATTTCCTTTTAAGTCAAACTGGATGGTGTACAAACAATTAGTGTACAGGTTGTGGTATACAAGCACAACATAAATTGGATTTGCATCATACTCTAGTCAGTGCAAATCTGTTACTTTTGAAAAATATTGGACTTGTGGCCGTTTGTAGCATTGTACACAACACTAACAGGCTTGTTTTTGAACAACCAAAGGAGTTGACACTATATATATCGCAAAAGTCAGGTCATTTTGAGCATCATCCATTAAATGCAAGATATTTATACACGTAAATGCATTATAATTGTACTAGGCTCATTAATTGTTGCTGTATATTGCAAAGAAAAGGTCTCACGACTCCATTTGTATATTAATAGTTGCCCAAAATAAACTCGTCATTTCAACAAGTGGCAACATTGATGTGAAAATATCTTGTCTTTATCTTATCTTTTTAATGGAACCCATTTGGTGTCTCCTCAGGAATCTCTGGAAAGAGTCAAATCCTGTTTGCATTGGTCTTCACAACCCGCTACTTGGACCTACTTACATCCTTCATCTCCCTCTACAACACAAGCATGAAGGTAAGACGTGTTGCAAATGTAATGTGTGCTTTCCATTGTAGTTTTTCAGTTAGCATTTGGACACATTTGAAGCCCCGTAAGATGCAAACTTGACCCACCATTGTTTACTAGTATCCCTTCAACTAGACATTAGGACTAAATCCCTTCTTATTTTCTTTCAGCTCATTTACATTGGATGTGCATATGCCACTGTGTACCTCATCTACCTGAAGTTTAAAGCCACTTACGATGGAAACCATGACACATTCCGGGTTGAGTTTCTGGTCGTCCCTGTTGCTGGCCTCTCGTTTTTGGTTAATCACGACTTCTCTCCTTTGGAGGTCAGACATTTTACATCTTTGTATGCAACAGATATTGCCAGTAAACATGATTCTCACTATTTACTCAACTGCTTTCCTTTCTTTCGTCATGTGCCAGATCCTGTGGACATTCTCTATTTATCTAGAGTCAGTGGCCATCCTCCCACAGCTCTTCATGATCAGCAAGACGGGTGAGGCAGAGACCATCACCACTCACTACTTGTTCTTCTTGGGGCTCTACAGAGCCTTGTACCTCATCAACTGGATATGGAGGTTTTACTTTGAAGGATTCTTCGACATGATTGCCATTGTTGCTGGTGTGGTGCAAACCATCCTCTACTGCGATTTCTTCTACTTGTATGTTACGAAGGGTGAGTCCAGACGCTTTTTCACATCTTTCTCTGAATGTGCTAAACTGTAAAACATTTGATAATGATTCTTGCGTTCCATATTTTGGGGTTCAAATACCATTTTTGAGCACGTGATGGCTCATACTATACTGATACCACATCGTTTGATAAGTGTGTGTGTGTATGTGTATAAGCGGGTTCAGAAAATGAATATACATACACATAAACATGCATATATCCGTAAAATGTACCTTTTATCACCCATTGAAAATATTTTACACTCACAATTAGATGAGTTTTGCGTCTTTGCTGAAATTACTTTTTCTCTCTTGCAGTTCTCAAAGGAAAGAAGCTGAGTTTGCCTGCTTAAGTGCCAAAGAGGAGTGTATTAGCAGACACAAAGTAGGGGACTGGCCAGGGTGGGGAGTCACGCGGACCACTTTCACCTACCCTCGTCCCTTCCACCATCACTCCCTCCCGCCAGAGTAAGATGCTTGAGACAGAAAACAAGCAGGAGTGGCTGTCTAACTCATTTTCTGACCAGCATAAGAACATCCACAGAAGCTACTCCATTTTGTTTGGTATCTGTTTGACGCATCTTACAATAACTTTTTAAAATTACCTTGTATAAAGGAAGGAGAGAAATGTGGGAAATATTTTCTACATAAACTGTTTACTGAAGAAATGTAAAATTTTGTTGCATTGACAATGTCATCTGGCCTTTACAGTCGTGGAATATTTTGAAATGGTATGTACATTCTAAATAAATACACATCACCTTTCTTTCACTTTTATGTTGTGGCGAATACAATACATTCTATTAATTTAGTGGGGGAGGAAAATATATCTTTTCAGTTTTAGTAGTGATTAGCGCTTGTTTTTTTTTTGAACACAGGATTTTTTCTTTTACAGTAATGGAAATTACCGTTAAAGGCATGATTGGAGTACGGGAGTGTATATTTATGAAGTGCTTTCGAAATTGATTTATTACAGTGTAATATGGGATACATTTGGAGTGACATTTTTATTGTTGCATTATAATGGGCATTATGAATATTATGCCACAATAATGATTAGATTGCAGAACAAACATTGATTACAGTCAAACAAATAGACAAATGCTGACCATTTGTAAATTTTTCCTCCACACATGGAATTCACTGATTATTAATAATATTTCTAAGATACTCCTTCATACAGGTGTTTTAATATTTCTGGTGGGTAGAGATATCTAAGTTCATATTGTGTCCAATGAACAAGAATCCTACGTTCCCACTGTTGTGTATAATCGTAACATTCTCTCCATTCTCCTGCTTTGCTAAATCATCTGTAGGCAATTCTAAAATCTAACATTTTCTGAGATTTTTCTACATGTTGCCAATGCCACAAGAAATAAAGACTAAAATGGCTGATTGTCTGGTGATTAATATTACAAATACCAATGGTTATTCATCCAGTAACACTATACAATGTACCCGGTCAATTAGGTACTACTAGGATAACAGTGTAGGACAATTTGAGTCTAAACAAATATTTGCAACACACTTGCCACATCCTTTATTTGTAAACAAACACATTTAAGATCACCTGACTAGCCTAGATTTAAAAGACGGAATTTTGAATTGCACTACAATATAAAACCGTTGTGAATAAGTGAAAATATTCCTTATATTTTTAGCAGATGACACTGACACAAAATGGCCGACAAGTGATAACGGCCGTTTCACTTGGTTACAGCAGGTATTACACATATAGTTCCCCATATATGCGATATAAGGTCAGAATCTGGTACTATAAGGGGTTGGAGAACCAAAGTGCAAAAAGTTAAAAGAGCGAATAATCCCACATTTGTTTTATTCTTGACCTGCTTCGAAATAACTATATTTTGTAAGTTTTCATGCCCAACGAATTCAGGACTTTTCACTCGTATGGCATATAGTTGTGTTAGTCGCAATGTTGGTATGTTCTATTTTTCTTTATGATTATGAATAATATCTGTATGAAACGTAGATACAGCTTCCTACAGAAGCAGCCTTCGTAATAGGTTACGTCATTAGAATGCGCCGAAAAACCCATGGACCTACCAGCGAGAACTTTCCTATTCAACCTGTTTGTCAACAAACCCATACAAATCTTGCGTATCGTCGGAGAAAGCATGGCTAGATTAGCAAACTGTAACATGTGGCTTTGAAATAACAATATTTGGGCGGATGTTTAAAAGACACACGTGTCTTAAAAGCTTACCGACGTGTGAAAAGAAAGATTGTTGTAAGAAAAAGTGGCTGCATTAGAATTGCAAACGGGGCATGAAAGGCAATCAAATGGATACAGGTACATTCATTTATGTGTAGAATACACTGCGAGTTGCCATACGTGCAACCATTGTATGGTATCTGATAAGCTACTTTATTTTTATATAGCTTTGGAACTTCCTATCTCAGCCTTGCGTCTCCTGGTGTCACCAGTTCAGCTCGTCTCTGCTGCTGTCTGGAAGACCATAGAGCAACAAGTTGTGACTGATTATGGGATGGTTGAGGATTTTGTTGCTGTGGTCACAGACATATTGCCAAACCTGCTTACCAACACTGAGCGAACCCAACTCATACAGGACCTTACAACTCGGGTAAGTTGGTGAAGGATTTATGGACACATCATTATCATTTATTATACATTTGCCTGCACTCGAGGAACGCGTGCTTGTTTTAGGTAAAGAGTCGCTTATATGCCAGTAAATAGCTGTAGATCCTTTTGACTTTCATTTCTTTAGTAGTATATCAATATACATAACAGCTGAGCTTTGATGGTGGCCTGGGGAAAAAGGTAGATCACGGGAAGTTGTTCCCTTGAAAAGGGTAAATTGTGGGAGGTTGGCTCCTTGAAAAGTAGACCTTGGAGCAAATCAGTGAGCACCCTTTTTTTATATAGTATAATAATAGTATAATATAGTAAATATCTTTTAGAAAACTGACATATTTGTTGTCTTCAGAAGGTTTTTCCTGTTGAATCTGGATCATCATACAACCAGACTCTCAAGTCCATCATGGAATTATTTCTCATCCGACTGGAGGCATTTCTTCCTGGGAAAACTTTCAAACAGGTAGATACAAGAAAATATTCTCACATTTCAGAGAAAATACTCACAAAACATTTTCATTTAGGTAGCCTCCATGTGTGGTGATGGGCCTTCTGTTCTGGGAGAATGCTTGAAGTCCACCATGCACAGCTATGATGACCTCAAAACCGTTCTTCGGTACAATAAAAACCACCCCCAACATGGGAAGAACTGTAGGTTTTTTTCCAATTACTTTAAAGTGTGATATCTTGCGATTTAAAACAACAAAAACAACTGCAAATTTTTATCTTTTTTTATTCTCTGTTTTCAATTTGATTTGCCAATTGATTAGGAGGCTGTTCTTCTTCTTTTAAAGTAATCCCTGGAATATTGCGGTTAATACAGTCCAGATATGGTCGCAATAATCAACAAATGTATTAAGTACGAGTTTCAGTGTGGATTTTCAAAATTTTATGAATTAAAAAAAATAAATTAATAAATAGTGGAAAAAAATTGAAGTAGTGAATTCGCGATAAGTGAAGATGCAATGATGGAGGGATTACTGTACTAATGTATATTATTGTTAGCTGTTTTTAAGATTAGGTTCTATGTGCTTAATTTGTGATTAACATTGTACATAGAAGCCCGATCCTAGCGACCTAATTTGTGAATTTATAGGATGTTTCACAATTTATACAGTAATAAAATGTCATAAGTTTTTTTTTTGTTTCTTCACAGATATTCGCTCCAATGATACCTGTATCATGAATGCTCCCAAAAATGCTGCAACTAACCACCATTGTTTTCAAGACACTCCAGAGTGCCCAGCTTCTCCAAACGTAGAATCTGAATTAGACATTGCGGTTCGGCTCACGGTTGAGAAGGATGAAGCTTGTGGAACTAAAGAAATCACAAACAAGGAAGAAAACATTCGTCAAATCAATGATGTCTGTATTGAAGAAAATGCACTTGATGGATCTTTGTCGTCTCGACCTCTTCGTTCAAACCGAGGTCTTAAGATGAAAATGATTTTGTTGGAAGAAAAAAAGGGACTCAACAGTGAAGAGGATCTCCCAGTTAAAAAATGTCAAACCCAAACGCCCATGCAGAGAATTCCTGATCCTTCTGATAATGCAGATAATGGAAGCGAATATTCCTCTTGGTCCTTCTATACGGATGAGGACACAATCAGTAATTTAAGTTCATGGTCGAGTAGCTCTAGCCTTTCGGATTGGAATGAATACGAAGTGACCCATGACAGTTCATCTCCAAATTCATTGAAAGGGGTCTCTTCTGTCATAAATGCTAACAATCCCCCAAAAGTCATCAGGGCAAAGTGTCTATTGAACCAAAAGCAAGATCCTTCCAAAAAGTCCCGTAAAGTCGAGTGCTTCATCTGTCATGATCGAGTGAGGTCTAGCCTACACACTCACATGAGAAAAATGCACTTCCCGAGTGGTGACTATGTGTGCCACCAGTGCAACACCAGATTTAAACTTCTCTCATCTCTGAAGACACATTTAGTCAAAACATGCTATGACCAAGCTCAGCAGCAGATCAAGCCTCGCTCCGGGCAAGATCTTTATAAGTGTGACCACTGTGAAAAGAGCTTTAGGTACAAAATGTCACTGCAAGCCCACAAACGGACCCACAACGAACTCTACTGCAGCGTATGCAGGAAAGTTTTAAAAGATGCAGCAACCCTAGAAAGACATAATGCCTCCCACACTGGCTTTCACTGTACACGCTGTGAGGAAACATTTCCTCGTTTTAAGCCCTTGCGCAGCCATTATGAACATTTCCACAATCTTAGCAAACCCTTTAAGTGCAAATGTTGCTCAAACACATATGCCAGGCTAGAGTATTTAATCAGACACGAATGGAGGGATAGTGGTCATCTGCCGTTTCAGTGCAATATTTGCAGTTTGAGATTTAGAAATGACTGTGATCTTGTTTCCCATCAAAGGGCTCACACAAAGGAGAAACCCTACCTCTGTGGAGAGTGTGGAAAAACCTTCTCACAAAGAACCAATCTGCTCCGCCACCACCGTTTCCTCCATAGCGAGTCCAGAAATGAAAAGAAACACTTTTGCGCTGATTGTGATAGATACTTTAAAGAAGAAGGAGCTCTAATAAAACACCATAAAAAGAAACACCTCAAAGAACTTACCCGCCATTTATGCCCATACTGTGGTAAGACGTTTTCTGCCTCGGCCATTGTACGACATAAATTGTTGCACACGGGAGAGAGGCCTCTGAAATGCACTTTTCCGGATTGTAACAAGTCTTTCTTGTCAGCTCCTGAGAAGAAAAGGCATGTTCTGTTGCACCACACTACGGAACGACCCTTCAAATGTGAAACCTGCGGAAAGGGTTTTGTCACAATTGGTTTACGGAATGCCCATTGTAAAATCCATTCCGGCAAGAAGCCGTTTCAATGCAGCATCTGCTGCAAGGCTTTCTTAAAGCGCTACAGCATGATTCGGCATAAAAAGCTTGTACATGCAATTTCAAGTTAGGATTGACAGGCTATCCGCCAGACTGAATTATTGACTCCTCTGTTAACAAATTCGTACCTAAATTTAGGTATACTTTCGATAAGGACATTTTGTAGTCTATCAATAGGCTACCCCAGGGGTCGAGAACCTTTTTAACGAGGAGAGCAATAAACAATTCTTATTTTCTAATGTTATTCCTTGAGAGCCATACTCTGAATTTGAAAGTCAAATACATGTAAATGGTTGCCCTTTTTTTCTTCTTCTGATTTTTACCACTTTTATAGTGTAAAAAATGTGGAATACTTTTAACAACATTATTTACTGTAAACTAAATTCTGTACCGCTGGATAAAACTATTCAATTGCCTGTTTGTAAGATGTCATTACCGAGGACCCACTGTGATATTGATATTCAAGCTGTTGACTTAATTTGAATAAATCTTTTAAGATGTCCTGTTACTACAGTAACTTTTGGACAATTTCTTCTTCGTACGTTCTTTGGATCTTAGCGCTTTGGCACAATAAAAAAAGTCATGGTGTCTTGAGATGGTCAATCCACAATCAAATGGAGGCGCAAATCTTTTAGAACAGGTGGCGAAAATGCGCCTTCCAGCCCAAATGAATGTGACTTATCGTATTTTGTATACTCTGGTTCTTTGCCTTGTTTCATGTTTCTCTACTCTTAAAATGCACTCACCAGGGCCCATTTGCAACAATAATAAATTACAGTAATCCCTAGAAGATCGCGGTTAATGCAAAGAAGGATCCTCCATTATTAATACCAAAATAGCAAAAAATAATTTTGAAAATGGGGTTGTTTTTTTCAAGTGGAAGAATATGTTATGTTGAAAAATGTGGTTTTAGTTGTGTTTTTGTGTGTGTCCTTTTAAAAATGGGATATACTACACAACTGAGAGATGCTGGAAAACTTGACCGTGTAGCTTAGTCCGTGTAATTTTTCTTTTCTGTCCTGTGTGGGTTTTTATCTGGGTACTCTGGTTTCCTCCCGCATTCCAAAGACATGCATGGTAGGCTGATTGGACACTCTAAATTGCCCATAGGTATGAGTGTGAGCGTGAATGGTTGTTTGTCTCCTTGTACCCTACGATTGTCTGGCCACTGATTCAGGGGGTACCCCACCTCTTGGCCCAAGTCAGCTAGGATAGGCTCCAGCACCCCCGTGACCCTAGTGAGGATAAAGCGGTTTAGTAAATTAGATGAGATGAGCAAGTCACTGCCTCTTACGTGAAAGTAATGTGTGGCTAATGTAAAAACATTATAGATTCAATTTCTGACCTATATCGCGCAACACTGCTCTCCGGTGGTCAAGATATAGCAAGTGTGACAACCAATCCCGCTCTCCCTTATAATCGACTCTTTATTTAATTGTAGTTTTGACAACAAATATTTAAAAGAAAAACGTTGATCATGAAACTTGAATAACAACAGCAACAATAAACAATTCTAGGAAATTCGATCCAAATGTACTTCTGAACAAATTACCGTAGTTATTTTTTGAATATATATTGTTTTAAATAGGCCGTTTGACAAAAGACAAAATTAATTTCTCAGGTGTAATATACAATTTAAAATTATTCCAACACGGGAAATTCCGAGATAATTTCTTCTTTTTTTGCAGGTCCATGTTCGTTGACTGAAAAGTAGAAATTTAGGTCAGACGTATATCCTTGAGTATTTGGCTTTTGTGTATATCACTTAATGTAGTATTCATGTCAAATTCAGTCCACGTGAAGTGGTACATCTTTTTATAATATAATCTTTATAAATATTTGACAACACGGCTTGCACGGGATGTGGAACTGTTAGTCAAACTAGTCCGTCGGAATGTTATTCCGGGCGGAACACGAAGAGACGCTGACGCACAAATCTCGATTTCATGCAGTGTTGTTGGCCGTCTGTAGCTAAAAAGTTATCCTGGTGATAAAAGTGCTGACACACCCATGCAAATTCACCCAACAGTGGTGTAATATGAATATAGTATGATGGATGAAAGTTCCTCCGAGCAACCCGGTGAGTAAAAAAAAACCGGGCAGCTTACTTTAACAAGGCCGCAACGGAATCAGCGCGCGGGAATAGCATTGCTAATTCACATTAGGTAGTACATTATTGCAAAAATGTGTTCTTTGCAGCAGGGAAGCCACTTGTTTCACTTGTTTTACATGATTTGAGGCTAACTTCATGCGCGTTTTGTTAAAAAGTGCATGGTTGTTTCTTTTAATTTAGACAATCTTCTGCTGCTTTAGCACACCGATGCTAAGATTAGCACCAGATTTAGATCGCTTCCAAGTACTCTGTTTACGGCGTCCAAATTGTCTCATCTCATCTCATTTTCTGAACCGTTTTATCCTCATTTGGGGCGCTGGGGCCAATCCCAGCTGTCTTCATACCTTGGGGCAATTTAGAGTGTCCAATCAGCCTACTATGCATGTTTTTGTAATATGGGAGGAAAGTGCAGCACCCGCAGGAAACCCACACAGGCCCGAGGAGAACAAGCTAACTCCACACAGGTGGACCGACCTGAACTTGAACCCTTGACCCCAGAGCTGTGTGGCCGACATGTTAACCACTGGGCCGCCCGCGTCCAAATTGCATGATACAATATTAATTGTCACCATACTACTTTCATTGAATAGCTGGTGATGTATGTTTCTTTAGAACAGATTGGTGTACATTTAGTTCAAATTCAATAACATAAGAGTCGGTTTTTGGACCAAATGTATCCTAATTGTTGTGACAATGTTCCGTTCTTGTCACGCTCAGGTCCTTCACTCACCTTCCCCTCTCTGCGCTTCCTGGTTCCACCGATTCGCTTGGTTTCTGCAGCCATCTGGCAGACGATAGACCACAAGCTGGTGTCGGATTATGGGATGCTTGAGGAGTTTGTTTTTACAATTACTGAAGTTGTGCCTCAACTCCTTTCAGCTAGGCAACGGGCAGAACTCATTTTAGGGTTAAGAGCACGGGTAAGAAAATGTTTTTAATAATTTGTGTGTTGCATAATTACTGAGTGTTGCTATATTGCAGTATTTGTTTTGGGTATTTGCTATTAAGAATAACTTGAGTTTTCCTCACTGTCTTAGAGCTGCATGATTTTTTATGAAAATCTGACATAATAAATTGACATACGAGTGCCCCACATACGAGCAATTTGAGATACGAGAAAAATTCCGAGCAAATATTTGCTGTGAGATACGAAACACATTTTGAAATACTAGCATACGAGAGGCTGCTTATGATTTTAGTGCACTGTCTTTCTTGCCGCATCTCCCTCGTGTAAAGATATCTACGAGCACTGAGCAGTGTTGCATTTTTTTCCGTTTTTTTTCCTCCACGTTAGTCAATGCAGAATTAAGGGGAAAACAATGGGTCCAAAACAAGCATGTGCAATGAATGTTAGTGTGAATAATAGATAGTAATAGAATAGACAATATCGACAGTGAAATGCACACAAACACAAAGCATGCCACATCTTTAGCCCCTGACAAGTGACAAGTTTCAAAATGTGAATTTTAATGTTATTTGATGCAAATTTAATCAATTATTTATACTGATATCAAGTCTGTTATTTTATTTCCACCGACTATTGTACATATGTGACAATATAGGCAGTTTTGTGTATGGCATAACTTTATATTATGCTAGTTGTCTTCATATGGCTATACGAATGTACTTGTGATCTTAGAAAAATCTAGGAAAAAAAATAAGAAAACAAACAATAGAGACCCAGTTTTATATATTTATTGGGATTGATAATGGCTTTCTAACATGCATCACCCTGAATTAGTGTACCGAGGGGCAATTTAAAGTGCCCAATAAGCCTACCATGCATGTTTTTGGAATGTGGGTTGAAACCGGAGTAACCGGACAAAACCCACGTGGGCCTGGGGAGGGCATGCAAACTCCACACAAGTGGACTGACCTGGATTTGATCCCAGGACTCCAGAGCTGTCAGGCCGACACGCTAACCACTCAGCAGGCCGGAATGCCCCAACTTCTTTTTCTGAAATGTAAAATAGAAGAACTAGGTCATTGTACTATTTCCAGGAAGTCACCGGTTGACACTATAGTATTTTAGCCAATCAAGTTTAAGTATATAAAATTACACACTCTTTCTCATTGTCACTAATACCCACTATCACTTTGCTCATGTCTATTTTGGTGTATATGCTAGGATAGAACTGTATAACAAAATGGCTGCGGCTATAAACTATATATTTTTGGGGTTTAAACTTTTTTTGTTATCAGGGGTCAAAATTCACAACATGCATATTTAAAAGCTTTGTGAAACTGTTCCTAGTTTTGTTTTTTGATATTGTTTTCTTCTGACTGCAGCTTATTTTGGAGCTGTTCCGCTCTGAGGAGACTGCCAATATAGAGACCATTCAGCCGCACCTCGACCGTATGCAAAATCTTCAAGTACTGTGGAAAGTAGAGCCAGCTCATGTGGTAAACACCTTTTGAAACATTCCTTGGTTTTTAACATACAATGAATGAATGGCCCACATGATTTGTTTCGGATGGTATCATATATCTATAATATCTTTCTGTTGAACTGTGGTTATTAACAAAGTCAAACTGAGTTTTTTTTGTACTGATTAGGACTCCATGTTGTCCTGGACGATACGGGGTAGACAACATTATATGCAGGGTTTTAAATTGGTGGTCTCTTTGTGTTCTACCGCCTCGATATAAATGTATAACATTTGTTTTCTATGAATTCAATTGTCAATGATGTTGTAGTTGAGCATCCGCCTGACTCTGTGCCACTGAAATAGTTCATAACTGTCTTTTGAATATTCCTGGTAACTGTTTTGCGACCAATGCACAGTGTGGATGATAGTTTTAATCCTAAGTATTTAGCCGAACTTGTGCTAGTACTGCGTTTCGAAATTGTTGTATTTAACATATAAACCCATCACTAATAATCAATCAGTTGTGTTTTAATGTCTACTACCCCTTTAAATAGAGACTTATTTTTGTTGTGTGCTCTCCCGATTGAATTTTGGCAGTTCAACCACTGCACTGGTTTTCCAATACTGAATTTTGCTGAGCTTTCTCTATTTTGACCCCTTTTGTCTTGTAGACTGGGAATGCAGAACCAGACATTTCAGAGTCTCATTTCATGATTCTTGTGCGAAATCTCTTGATTAGTTCGGAAGAAAGAAAAAACTTTTTTCAAGTAAGTTGGTTTTCCACTTTGATTGCACAAATTTAGTTTCACACACAAAAAAAAAACATGCTTATGATGAATTACTAGTTTGTAGTATATAATAACCATTTTAAAATGGTTAATTCGGCTTTTGGATGCTGAAGATATACCTGATTTATTTAACCATTTAACAAGAGATGTAATGTGAATTTTCTTTGTACAGGATGTTTTTCCTGGAGACTTTGGTCCCACGTATGACAACGCAATTAAGACATTGATGTGGCTGTTTCTGTCTAGGCTTGAAAAGCTTTTTCCAAGTCAGTCTCTACAGCAGGTAGCTCACATCCTACGTTTATTCACACAACTTTTTGCCCAACACCCAAATGTTCTATTTCCTCCTCAGACTATAAATCTTAAAAGATACAACATGCTGCTATAACATCAACATACATTGTAAAATGAAATTAATTACATTTGATTTCCTTTACAGATCGCCTCATTGTTAAATGATTCTTCTACAGTTCTGAGAGATTGTATGGAGTCTTTTACCCAGTCTGAGGGCCTCAAAATGGCATTGGACAATCATAAAGACCTCAGCCAGTTGGATGATGTTGGTAAGCATATAAGAAAAAAACTTTAACCAATTAAAGGGAAGGGTGGTTAATCTTCCATTCCTATGCAAATATGTTCTGAGTTTAACTAAGTGCCTATCCCTAGTTTTTGAATAAAGCCAAAATCGCACTCTAGTTCTTACTCAAGTGACCATATGTCTATTAAAGCAACACTGCCATCTATGGTTGATGTCTTCCAACTCCTAACTAGGGCCATTCACCTCAAAATGAGTGTTTTTTGTTTGTTTTAAAGCCTTTCCTTCATTTTATGTTATCACTTTATTTAATAAAAACATGCATGGAAGCAGGCAAAAACTTTGTATGTAATTTGTGGATATACACAAAATGTGTATTACTTTAACTTCTGTTTTATTAGGTAAAGTTCCTTAGTGATTTGTTATCTGCAAGAAAATTGCAATATAAATTATAAATTGATTTGATTGTTGTATACCAACAGATTACTAATTACTACTATCACGTGTACTTAAAAAAATGCCAGATTCCTCAAAATTATCCTTAAAAAAATATTTTGTTTGTCCCAGTTCTTAGCTCTGGTCCTCTCATTGTTGCTTGCAGCCAAGTATTTTTATTGTGGTCAAACCCCACTAATTATGCCCCTAATATTCCGTTACCGTCGACACTCAGTCCCCAATGTGAATGGCAAGGATGAATTTCAATTTTACTGTCTTCTTCTTTCCAGAAACATGTGATGTCGACACTGCCATCTTGTCTGCTTTATGCCTTCCTCCTGGGGAACGAGAAGTTGTCGTCAATGAGCAAACTGGAACGAATACAGAGAGTGTTGTGGTATATACTGACTGCACAGAGATGGAAGTTGATTCTGGCAACAAAATTGCCTTTTCCAATGCAATTGAGGAAAAACCATGGTTGGGGATTCACGATGAAAAGACAGATGCTGAGAGTGAAGCTGCTTCTGAAAGTACAGCTGTGGATAATTGTGAAGTGCAACACCACGACGACTTATCTGAGACTCTAATGATTGGGGAGGATGGAAAAGTGACAGTGCTTGACAGCTTAGTAAAGACGCCTAACAGACGTGGAAGGAAAAAGAAGCGTCTTGATGATGAGGATTTTCAAATGCCAGCTAGGGTGAGGGATCCAGACTTGGAGTTGCTAAAACGACCTGTGCGAAAGAATCGCGGGCTCAAGATGAAACGGCTTCTTTCACAGTGGAGGAAATCTGGAAGGACACCGGCCACCGGCAGTAATGACAACAGTCAAAACACTTTTTCCAGCTCCCTTGACTCAGACAAAGGCAATGACTTGGACAGTAGAACATGCAATGTGTGTGGCAAAGTGGTAAGCCATGCCAAATTCTTGGAGCGTCACATGAGTCAACACTCGGAAGAACTGACTTACTCTTGTGAAGCGTGTCAAAGAAGCTTCAAAAACGTCCGCTTCTTACACCAACATAAATGCCAAAGTGAGACAGACACACTGAAAGATGACATAGATGCCGTTGGAGACGAGGATGACAAGTCACCCATCCATATTTCTGAGCCAGGCAATGAAGCTGGGTCTGCAGACAGTACCGCAAATGACCCCGATTATTTACCCTCAGGAGAAAGAAAGGCGGCGAAGGAATTGGGACAGAAAAGCCCAGATGACACAAAAAGTATCCTCGATGGACCATTCTATTGCCCCCACTGCAGCGTGGAATTCAAGTGCAAGCAGACTTTTCGATTTCATTTACGAAATATCTGTTACAATGAACAACAGGTGGATCCAGATCAACCCGAAGACATTAGGCATTGTTTCCGGTGCAATGAATGCGACAAGGCGTTCAAGTACAAATCAACCTTAGATTCCCATAAACAAACCCACAACCCGCTTTACTGCGAGGTGTGCATGAAATTGGTTCGTGACTCCGAGGCATTGGCCATGCATAAAGAATCACACACGCCGTTTCAGTGCAACCAGTGTGAGGATAACTTCCCCGTGTTCAAGGCACTCCACAAGCACTACATAGACGTCCATAACCCCACCGAGCCTTTCACCTGTACCTACTGCCAGACAACATTTGCAAGTCTGAAGCGTTTTATCAGGCACGAGTGGAAACACACCGGCTACCAACCATTTCAATGTCCCCATTGCAAGAAGAGGTTCCGGTCGTATTCCGACCTTGTGGAACACCAGAAGAAACACACCAAGGCTTATCCCTTCCTCTGCTGGGAATGTGGCAAAAAGTTCCGACACGGAATCACTCTGACGAGACATGTTGAGCGCGTGCATCAGGCTGGTGACCTTACAAGTGAAAAAGCCTTACCATCGTTTAACTGCAATCAGTGTGGGAAAAGCTTCACTTCTAGGAGGTGTCTCCTAAAACATGATAACTTCCATCACAAAGGCATGCGCTTCCCTTGTGAGCATTGTGGAAAGGGTTTCTTTGGTAAAGATGCACTAGTTAGGCACACTTTAATCCATACAGGCGAAAGGCCTTTCAAATGTGATGACTGCGACAAGTCTTTCCGATCCTCTGCAGAACTGAAAATTCATCGGAGGTACCACACGGGCGAAAGGCCGTTCAAGTGCGCCATTTGTGAAAAGGGTTTTGTCCAGTCATGTTTTCTCACGCTACACATGCGAACACATACTGGCGAGAGACCATATGTTTGTGCTGTTTGTAACAAAGCATTTTCTAGTTTACATGGCCTGAAAAGGCATCGCAGGCTTGTCCATGCATAATCCACAGTCAAGGATTCTACCTTATTGAACAGAAGAACATGGTCATGCGAGACTTTAAGGCTTAAAAATATATATGTTGCTTATAAATACTTGAGTCATGCGACAAATGTCGTATTGGCTGTTCAGAAAGTGTAAATTTGTGCTTTTCTGTGGTTAACACAGCAGCAACTATAAAAGAAGTGTAATTTGCTAAAATATTGTAACTGTATTTTTTACAGAAATGTTTGCTGTAGTTCTACATAAGGTTATAATGTACAAATGAGAAAGCATTAACTTGTTTGGGAATAAATTCAGTTTTCTTCAAAATGAATGTCATTTCAATTCGTTATTGACTCGGTAATGAATTGAATTTTGACACTCAAGATGCAAGTTTTCTTCCAGTTATTTAAAGTTGTGTTTATTCAGAGTATTAACTGGAGATTTTACATGGAGCAGCAAACTAAAAGGTTTTATCATTATATTTTAAGCAGCCTTGAGATAAATGAGACCCAAGAGGCTTTCAAATTTGTGTACACTTGTGCATATTTTTGTTGTAGCACTGAAATAATTACAGTTTGCAGGTTGCTTCCATTTATGAATAAATATGTAGAGTGCATATTTTTGGTACAATAACCCCAGTATATATCTGCATTTCGAAAATAACTAATATAAATGATTGGTTGCCCGGTGGGTGACTGGTTAGCGCCTTGGCCTCACAGTGTGTTCAAATCCCAGTCGGTCCACCTGTCTGGCCAGAAGTCAGCTGGGATAGGCTCTGGCACCCCGTGTGACCCTTGTGAGCCTAAAACGGTTCAGAAAATGAGATTTAGATGATATTAGATAAAAATTACACATGCTGCAGGTGATGCAATTTCTAAGTTAGACTGTTTTTTCTCAATTTTTTTACTAATTATATTTTATAGTAAATCCTGAAAAGGGCATTTAAAGGGGTTTAAGGCGCACAAGAGAAGGGCTTCTGGGAAATGATGTCAAACGAGGTGAACCGCGATGCGGCATCCGCATTTTTAGTACAAATTTAAATAGTTAAGCGTTGACTATTGCGATCACATTGCTGCACGTACTTTAAAAAAATGCTAAACATATTTTAGAGCTAGTCAAGTTACTGGATGTCTGACAGGCATCTAGCTTTTCACTCACTAAAACATTCTGTAGTTGTTGAAACGTATATCTTCATTCGTTCAGGACTTCAAACAACATTTAAACACCATATGACTTTAGCAATAATTTCCCAATTGATGAAAATAAAATAAATGTCACCGGTTTCGCTTCACAGGAACCAGCGTCTCTTGACAGATCCTTCCTTCCTTTCTTCTTCCAACAGCAAACTCTGAAGGAACGATGACGTTAGCCAAAACTAGCTGAGCAGCATTTGTGTGATCATTATCATTGATAACATCATTTGGAAGTCGGTTGTTCGAGCGGAAAAATGAATGCATTGCTTTCTAAACCGCAGGGGAATGGACTCCTTTATGCTGGATTTAACCAGGACCATGGTGAGAATTGACATTAGCTTGTTTACCCTTCTTCTCCCCAATATAACCATTGGCATAGCCATGAATGCTAAGCTAGCATTGCTAACTCACTATATTGGGGGAAAAACAGATCATACTTGTGAAAGGGTGCAAATATTTGTTTTCTAAGGTGGAATAGAAATATCACGACAGTTGTCATCTGGGGAAACCTCGACGTGAAACAACTGTTTCACATCGTAGCTAGCCACCGCTAGCGTGTGATGGCTACCGCTTACGTTGTTATTGAGCTTTTTTATTCAACGATTTTAAATCAACGATTTGAGTGAACGTGCTGCCTGACGTAATTGATTAAAATTTTAAATGATCGTGTAGATTTATTATTCGAATCAGGTTAAATCACGTTTGTGTGACTTTCAACAACACATTAAAAAGGCATATGAATTGTTTCTCTTTCATCTTGTTTCATCGTGATAAATATTGTGTTGCACATGTCTAAATATTTCGAAATGGCATTGACTACATTAAATACAGCCTTTATCAGCGTATTCAATTGTCAAAAAATATTTTTAAAAAATCGTATTAGTCGCATGCCCTTCACATACCAAAACCCGCTTGTCATATATATAAATATAGTAAAATTGTTAGTCAATTATTTTCAATATTTTCTAGTTACCATTATTTTTCGTCAACTGTTAAACCCCAATGTAAAAATGTTTTTCATTGTTTATTTAAATACTTTTCTTTACTTTGTCAGCTTTCTTTAATCGATAAAAGTAAACAACAATTTTCTCCACGTGTGTATACCAGTGCAAAGTTTACATTGATTTTGAGTCCTTGATCTCATTCTTAAATGTGTGTCACTTCAGGGTGCTTTGCCTGTGGAATGGAGAATGGCTTTCGGGTTTACAACACAGATCCTCTTAAAGAGAAGGAAAAGCAAGGTAACAATCCATACATATTAACATACCGTATTTTCTCAACTGAATTGACTGGTTACGGCTTATATACGCATAAGACTTGCTATAGTCTTTTTTTTACTTGTAGATGTCGGCAAAGTAACATTTACTATTTGTTGGTTATTTTCTGTTTTGCATTATGAAAACAACCATTACTGGATGAATTAATTCCATATGGTATTGACCCTAAAAATGTGGTTTTGATTCATACAGTATCTCGGCTTATATGCGAGAAATTGTAAAACTCAATGATTTTAAGGCAATTTGAAGGGTGGGGCTTATTCGTGGGGGTGGCTTATATGCGAGTAAATAGGGTACTTCAAACATTGTATAATGTAATCAAACGTGGATGGTCCTATATAAAGTAATGTGATGGTCTCTTGATAATAGATGAAAAACTGTAATTTAAAATTGACATTTTTTTAATTTTATATATAAAAGCCCTCACTGATGATTATTTTATTAATTGTGACGTATGCTCTTTTTTTTGCTAAATAAGTGTATGCAATCAATCCATCAAGGTTGAAGAAGGAAGACAGGATTGTTTTAATAGAATTGTTTACAGTAAAATTGTGGTCCACATTCAAAGTGTTGATGCTTTGATTCACATTCTGTAAGATGCATTTTGAATTAGTTTGCACATAAGCAGCAAAGTTTGAAAAGAGGAACTGTCCCCTCAAGTTGGGCTGCTAAATCTATTACTCAGCAGCCTGATCCTTTCCAGAGTTATTCTTGTAATTGTTAATATTGCTTTAGGCGAGAAGCTTTTTTTATGTTGACAACTGATGTTTGTGTGTCCTTGTTTGTAAAGAGGCTGGTAATTTTGCTTTACATTATTCTGAGCCAAAGGCAAATGAAAACCTAGTACTAGAGACAATAAGAGGCAAAAATATGATTATTTCTTCCCCCTTTAATCTTACATTGACATTTTTGTTTATAAGCTATTTTTCACTGGTGATGAAATGATGAATTGATGTTTCCTGTCAGAGTTCTTGGAGGGCGGGGTCGGTCATGTGGAAATGCTCTTCAGGTGTAACTACTTGGCTCTCGTAGGAGGAGGAAAGAAACCCAAGTACCCAACTAATAAAGGTATGCTTTTGTAGCATCACATGACCTTCTAATATAATGTCTTAAATTTTGAATTCACGGTTTGATAAAAAGTAAACCTTTGTTACATTATTAAGTTTTTCCTGTTGTTGACTTTATTCTAGTAATGATCTGGGATGACCTCAAGAAGAAGACAGTCATTGAGATTGAGTTCTCCACAGAGGTCAAAGCAGTGAAACTTAGGCGTGACAGGTAATACCTGCTATTATAAAAATTAAAAAACAAAACAAAACCTCAATATATTAATGTGAACAAGCGTTTTAATTGTTTGTCCTTTTTGGTTAGAATTGTGGTGGTCCTGGACTCTATGATCAAAGTGTTCACCTTTACCCATAACCCCCATCAGTTGCATGTATTTGAAACCTGTTACAACCCCAAAGGTTTGTGGTCTCTTTCATTGTTGGTTTCACTACTGCCTTATCTAGGTTAATTGGTCAATTATTTTTAAGCACAAAATCCTAGAAGAAATGAGCAAATCGTGGAAAATGTAATAAATTGAGGTCACCCAAGATTCCAATTCTGTATTTCACACAATGAATTAATCCATAGAATTAATCACTCTATTATTTCTCTTTTTTTCCAGGTTTGTGTGTATTGTGTCCCAATAGCAACAACTCCCTACTGGCTTTCCCTGGGACTTATTCGGGTCATGTACAGATTGTCGACCTGGCAAATACAGAAAAGCCACCAGTGGACATCCCTGCCCACGAGGGGGCGCTGTGTTGCATCGCGCTAAACCTTCAGGGGACGAGGATAGCAACTGCATCAGAGAAAGTAGGCCTACAGTCCAAATGACCACAAGTCATTTTGGGACAATTAATTTTTCTTTGTTGCCATTTGAAACTTAACCCTCACTATATGTACACAGGGGACACTTATCCGAATTTTTGACACATCAGCTGGTCAGCTCATACAGGAGCTGAGACGAGGCTCTCAGGCGGCCAACATTTACTGGTGAGATTTGAACAGTGGATTTTTATGTAGGGGGCAAATACTTTTTCATGTCACTGTGGGTAAGAAGCACCTAATAAATGCAATGTTTCCTATCATGAGATTGTCCTCCCTCTCCATCCTTACAACATTTATCCTTTTTTTTTATAGCATCAATTTCAACCAAGATGCATCTCTAATTTGCGTGGCAAGTGACCACGGTACAGTACACATCTTTGCGGCAGAAGACGCTAAAAGAAATAGGCAATCAAGGTTAGTTTATTCTTAATGTGTTTTTAAGTTAAGAAGGAAGTTAAGTTTAAAGTTAAGAAAGAAAGAAAGTCAAAAGCTATGGTTTATAATGACATGCTAATTCAAAATTTTTGTGTCATGTTAAACTATTTCTAACAATATTTTCATTTGAAAAGTCTCACTCAATGGCAGTGAATGTCTATATATAGAAAATACATAGCCTGGTACAGCTTGTGACATTTTTGACAATGTGTCTTGGTTTTGTACCCTTTTCTTTATAGTTTGGCCTCTGCCAGTTTTCTTCCCAAATACTTCAGCTCCATGTGGAGCTTTTCCAAGTTCCAATTACCCTCGAGCTCCCCGTGTTTGTGTGCCTTCGGAACAGAGCCCAATGCTGTTATAGGTGAGAGCAGTTGAACACTACATTGGAAACCTGGTCCACAAAAATAAACAAGGCACATAATGTTTATACATTAGAAAAGTAATGTTAATGTGTGTTATTACGGTTACACAGACATCACTTTTTGCCTCTCAATACCAATTCCACTACCTTACCAATATAGTATTGACCGATATTGGTGATGTACCAATACCATGTATTTTGAAAATGTATTCTTTTTCTTTTTTGTACTAAATTGCAGTATACCTTGAGATACGAGCTTAATGCGTTCTGGATCTGAGCTCGTATGTTGATTTATCCATATCTCAAATCAACGTTTCCTATAGAAATGAAGTAAAACTAAATACCGTATTTTCACGACTATAAGGCACACTTAAAAGTCTTAAAAATTATCAAACTCAAGGTTTTTGTAGGTAGTTATTTTGGAGACAGTGAAATGAATAAGAAAATTTTAATATAAAATACTACCACTGCATTTAGGCGTACTTTCTCTTGTCTGTTTTTTATAGCTATTTGTGCTGATGGGAGTTACTACAAGTTCCTTTACAACCAGAAGGGGGAGTGTTCCAGAGATGTCTACGCCCAGTTCCTGGAGATGACTGACGACAAAATATGACATTTGAAGGCCCTCGTGAAGGCACCATTACACAGCCCAGTTTATTTTTTATTGTTATTACAATTTTTTTTTATATCTCTTTATTGTTTTGTCTTTTTCATAATCCAGAATGGACAAGCAGTCCTTCTGCTGCACTTTTCTCGAAAGACTGAAAAGCTGAGAGAGCATCGGTTGAAGGGACAGAAAGAAAAAACACAGAAGTTGTCTCTTGGTCGTCAAGGCGAAATGGACGTCCGACTCCTGTACCAAACATTCTGGAAGGCCAGTGTGGAAGAAAGGAGGTGTTTTGGACGGGAGGTCCTTTTAAAGATGTCTTCCGATGACTTTCCAACGAATGGCTATTTTTTAAATCGCATACATGATCAAGAGGATTTTGTCAATTTACACCTAATTCTTGGGAGTGCCTCTGAGTGAAGCGAAAACCTGAAAACTGGTCGTGACGTGTCAACAGATGTATTTGTACCACCACGTGTGTGTGTGAGTGTGCGTATGTGTGTGTGTGTGCTCACTAAGCAGGGTCACAAAGGTGTACTGCTGGGCTGTTCATAATTCAAAAATTGCATCCCCATTCTATGAACACAAGACTGAATATAAATTCCATACCATGATGCAGAATGAAATGTAATCATTGTTTGCCTCAAGTTTTTTGGTTGTTTTATAATTTGTGCAATATTTTTTCTTTTAAGTTTTGCTATAGCCATTGAAACAGATTACTGCAAAAATATATAAGATACATAAATGCAGAAAATTCATCTGTAAGCTTCTCCCCCCTTTTTAATTTTCATTTTTAAATTTAGTAACTGATATATTTAATTATCATTGGTTATCTAAATAGAATCAAAGTTTTCGCAAAAATTACTCAATCATGATTTCAAATGGACAGCAAACATTATGGACAAATGTTTTTTCCATGTCATTCGCAAACTTGTAACAGGATATGTTTATGTCATATCAGTACACTGTACTCATAACTTTTTTTGTTCTGCAAGATACATGCATACATTTTCCTAATGCAAACTTGAGTGTTACTTTTGGTGACTGTGTCAGTAAATTTACTAATTCGCAAGAATCTTTAACAATAAATTCCTTGGTTGTTTATAATTTCCCATGACAACATTTTTACCAAAACAATTCACTTATTTCACCAGATTGTATAATTGCACTGTGTTCCACCTCTCCATCACTGAACATTGAAGGGATGCTTTGCTTAAAGTATGAACTTAGTTTGATTGTAAAACACAAAATAATCTGCATTTACTTTTGGTTATTAAACAGCAGCTTTTACACTATTGTTCTATTTGTTTGTCTTTTTCTTGCCGTGTTACATCTGAACTGTACTTAATACATGCACTGCATAAAGCACAATTCAAATTCAACCGCTCAAGAGTAAATACATACACAGTATGAATAAAAATAAATCTTAAGTGAGGGGAAAATAGTGTAAATGTGAATGCACGTGGTACAAGCCAAAAAGTATAATGTTAGCATATCTGTAAGACTGGAAGGTTGAGGAAGTAAATGACATAAACATACTTCCTGGTAAAGTCTCAGTGAACTATATGGAATGTTTATCCAACCTCCCACCATTTAAGCTAAATGTGTTTGAGTTGAAAAGTACCATTCCATTTCCCACAATTGGTCAAATTTTGGACATGAAGATAATTCAAGTAAGTGTTTTACTTGGAGAAAAACAAACTAAGAGGCAGTGTTTTAAATAAATTCTTATATATATATATTTATATATAAAAAGCATTTACCCACTGAAGCGAAACAAAACACCTACCAATTCTTTCCTGGTGTAACAGAGAATACAATATGATTCAACACGTTTAGTTAACAGAATTGCATTGAATAAAGAGACTGCCACAATCTCGACAGAAAACGGTTAACACTTGGAGAAAAAAACGGAGCGCAAATGATAAATTGAACAGAAGAGAAATACACAACTAAAAATAGGGGTAAGTGCAGTACTGCAGAATCAATAAGCATAGAGTCAGTCTAAACGTTCTTCAGTTCCATATTCATTTCATCAGTACAATAAAGTATTTCTAAATCTGTTAACATGCAAGCTCAATGAAGCACATGGTCAAATACGCATGAGATATATAATATATAATATATATATATATATATATATATATATATATATATATATATATATATATATATATATATATATATATATATATATATATATATATATATATATATATATATATATATATATATATATATATATATATATATATATATATATATATATATATATATATATATATATATATATATATATATATATATATATATATATATAAAATCTGATTGAACATTTGTAAAATATGAAAAAGGTCTGTCCATGTACAGTGGTGGAAAAACAAAAAGTCCTTTGCAAATTGAGCAGTAGAGAATCCATTCTATTAGATAGTGTTTTCTTCAAAGAAAGACTACATTCATTTCACTGAACAAAGTTCACATACAAAAACAAAACAAAAATATCAGATGATATTTTCAAAGTTCATGAAGACCCCATTTCATGTTTCTATCTTAATTCAGCACTGGTCCTTGGAGAAATGACTAGATCCAAAGACACTGTTGCACAATGGAATACTGCATATAGATCTACTCACAAGTGGGTCAATGGAGGCTAGCTGCCGAAGATGGGAATGTACACACGTACATGCGCTTCCCTTGGTGGGCGATATCTGATTGGTTTGTTGGATTCTGCCAACCGCATAAGTGCTGAAAAGGATGACCCAAAGTTAAGAGGCTGTTGCTTTAGTCCTAATAAGCCTGGAATTTGGGATCCGCATTCGCCTGTGCTTCAAGAGGGAGTTCCCGCCCAGAAGCAATGAGACAATGCTGGGACTTATTTTGAATTCCAAATGGAAGGACGACATTGAAACATTCTCATTTAGCGAGCGCTTCCCTTTTTTGGCACCTTGCCGTACATGACAACCAGTTAAGGTGAAGAGGTCATAGTGTGGATGGCGAGAGGCTCAATGTGGGCGAAAGGAGGGGCTCAGGATGCATATGAAGCAGGGTGGGAAGGGCTACTGGTTGCCTAAAGCTTCCTTAACCTCCACTTCGCCGGTAGAACCATTGCTGTTACTCCCGTTAGCGGCCACCACCTCCTCCCCTTCGCCATCCTGTGTCTTTCCCCGCTTGGTAGCTGGCGCCTCCTGAAGATCGCCATTCTGTCTTTTGGTGGGCAGGGACGCAGAGGCCGAAGCATGAGTGGCTAGAAGATGCAGAGGGTTTGCAACTGCTGTTGATAATTGGAAAAAGAATATTAAAGTCAAAAATTTTCCAGACTATCATTCGTAGTTTTTTCTTTTAATAGTCTGTCCGGGTTGCAACGTGTCTGAAATTATTCACGCAATATGATACCATTCCACCTGTTATTTTGACATAATTGTGAATATTGTGGTGGACACATTGGGATGTCGTTCAGGTCCGAAAGAAACTTAACAGATTGGATCAAACCTTACTCTCAGGCCATCTACCAATAGTACCTTGACGATCCACCTATTGAGGGACCGTGTCTTAGGCGATTGACCGGTAGATTGCAATCGATGTAGCCTAATGTTGCCTTGATGACGTCATCTAGTAGCAAGTGCATAAGTTGTAATGGGCAGTGTTTCACATATAGCTCTTTTTTCATTGAGTTGAATATACTTTCATTATTGGCATTAGATTCTTGGTTTAAAGAAAAATATATTTTGATAATTCATGTATAACAGCACATTCCTCACAGAAAAAGAGTCCATCTGCAGCACTTTTTGATTTAAAATAACTTTGCCTGATTTTTGTTCTGAGATTTTGAAGTTTAATTCTCAGAATATTTATTTAACTGAAACCTAGTAAGAGTTTTCCAAACTTAAAACAGTACAGTAATAAAAAAAAAACAAAAAAAATACAAGAAACCATGTGAGAAGAATATTGTAGACTCAGGGGCTCACCTGTGCCAGTAGAACTGATGGGGACCAGGTGAGTCCCATTCTGTGTGATGGCCTTAATGGGAAGCTGGTGCTGACCGATCGGAGCTTGTTGCATGATGGTCACAGTAGTCAGTGGAGCGGGCTGAGAGCTCTGGATGATGCGACTGATTCCACCTATAGACGAGTTTGTGATTGATGGGATCGGCTCCACTTTCACTATTAATAAAAGAGACCACGTCATCATTAGAATCGTTATCAAACAGGAGTAAAGCAAAAGTACGCCAACCTTTGATCTCTTGGTGCTCCCCCCTTCCATTTTCCTGAGAGTCTGGCTTCAGTGTAACAGTGGGCTGCGTGCCGAGTGTTGTCATGGTTACAGTCGAAATCTGATGGACGACCTGCACGACTGGCGCCGAGGGAACTGTTGTCGTCACTATTGCAGGCGTGGCTACGGCATAGGTCACAGGCTTCATGGTCGTCTGAGGCACCTGCCGTTGCACGGCAATCAATACGGGCTGGTTGGTGAGTGGAGAACCTGTTGGTAATTCCATCAAATGAGCAATATTGTTCATCGTGATTGATGAAGACAATTGAAAGCCGTTTCAATGAAACCAGACCCTTCTTACAGTGACAAAAAAGAGATAGGTCATAGACCTGTGTCAAAGTGGCGGCCCGGGGGCCAAATCTGGCCGGCTGCATCATTTTGTGCGGCCCGGGAAAGTAAATCATGAGTGCAGACTTTCTGTTTTAGGATCAAATTAAAATGAAGAGTATAGATGTATATTAAACTTCCACATTTCCCCCCTTTTAAATCAATAATTGTCATTTTTAATCAATTTCTTTTGTTTTTTTTAGTCCAAAAATAATTTTGTAAAATCTAAAAAAATATTAAAAAACCCTAAAATAAACATTGTTTTTAAAAATTGAGGTAATAAAAAAAGACTAATCTTGATCTTTTAAATCAGAAAGCAAATGTTTTGTGCCAACATTTTCCATTTATCTCGGAGAACTGACTACTTGAATTTTGGTTGGAAATGTATTTTGGATTTTCAAAATTGGGAGAAAACAGATTTGGATAGTTGCACTTCTATTTTCACAACTCTTCAGTTGTCCTGAGCAACCAGCATTTTATTGAGGTCAGGTGAGTACCATATTTGCCATGGAGACTCAAATCATACTAAAAAGAAATCTTAGTGGTTTTCAGCTGTGAAAAAATGACCTGGATGCACTTCATTTCTACTAAAAAAATGTAGTGTAATTTTAGGCTATGGAAAAAAAATTCATAGATGTATTTCATTTGAGGTTTAGGATCCATTCTGATACAGTGTCATTGAACCTAATGACATGTTCCTAATTTAATTACCAAGACCGAAACCTGAAGTATTATTGTCAATCAGACACAATTTCCGACAGGTAGCTCCCTTTTCAAGTTTGGGAATATTGTCATTGTCATATTTGTAAAGAGGTATTTACGGAACTTTAAGTGAGGAAATGTCTAATTTCAAATGTATTAGAAGTTGAAAATCATTTTTCCCCAATTTAAACTAGGTACCTGGTTTCAGTGGAATGGATCATATTTTTGAGTGATATTGTGTTGGAAATACCAGTGGAGTTCTGTGCAAAGCAAGCCTCTTGGATAACAGCAAGTTTGGACTGGACGGTGGCAGTTGGGGTAGGGACTGGTGGTGGTGTTTGCTCATGTTCCATGGGCACTGGGGACCCCTCTCTAGAGAGGCTCTCTGGGGTCTGTACGCCACTAGAATGAGCCGACAGCGCGCCTGTGTGATTGGGAGAAGCTGGAGCACTCCTGGAAAAGGGGAGATTGTAAAGGTTTTCCATAAATTAATGTGTTAAAGCACACTACTGCGTTGTTTTTAATTAAAAGGTTAATATTGGTAGTGTACCTCGATGAGAGGGGTCCTACTGGGGTCCTGAAACAAGGCACTCCCCTGGGCCTACGTTTCCTAAAGGCTTGTTCGATAAGTTTGCCTTCAGAGGCCGGGTCAATCCTCCAGAAGGATCCTTTCCCAGGCTCCTCCTGAGAGCGTGCTACTTTGATGAAATACCGGTTCAGGGACAGGTTGTGGCGAATGGAGTTCTAAATAGATGCAGCCACACACAAATCGAATAGTTCATCAATATAACATTTTAGGCAATCAAGTTGTTAATGATGGTGGATTTAAGGAGTCTGGAGAGATTTTTGAATGTATTTTCCCTGGTTTAAAATAAAATATACACATTGCTGTGTTCTAATTCAATGTCCACATCTAAAGACACTGAAGAAGTCAATGAAAATGACAGATGCTACAAAAATGTTAGTGGGGACATGTCAACTTGCCCTACAGGAAATAGATTTGCATAGGAAAAGTACTACATCACGTTTTAAGGATAAGTCATGCAACTTTGCCTCAATTCTCAATTTCTTTTCCTCCTCATCAAATTTCTCCATTGTTGGAAGGCATCTGAAATGTATACCTTTGTTGTGTTTCTGAATTTGTCATGATTCATTAAACATTCGGAACAAGATTGTTTCCCCTGTTGGTACACGACATTTTTACTTCAGCCTGTGAAACAACCTTAGTTTATTTTGCAACCCAAATGAAGACAAAGAACAGATATCACAATTATCTGATGGAGCAGGGTGGGAAATCTGTCTTAGAGATGGGCTTAAAACAATAACTTTTTGGAACAATCGAGCGTAGTCAAGCAAACAAAACGCTGCAAATAAAGTGAGCATTAACACTCACCTGCCAGCCTTTATCGGCTGTTCTGTAGTAGGGGTAATTCTTTGTAATGTGGGTGTAAATTCCATTCAATGTCAGTTGTTTATCTGGGGCCATGGTGATAGCTTGGACAATCAGTTGTGCATATGAGTATGGTGGTTTGGAATCATCCTGTAGAGAAACACATTGTATTGTTGAATGTAACCACAGAGAGATCATTTTGCAAGCCAAAAAATGTTTGTACACACAAAAGTTCACTCGAGTTCTGTATTCCAAAGTCTACCCTCATGGGAGTGTTGGGCAATTTTTAGACTTCAATGAGTAACCAAGGATGTTTGTGAGATATTAAAAGGTTCTTGGAAGTACAGTTTTTATTGCTAAAAAAAACTTAAGATGAATTCTGCCTCTATTGCCATCAACACATACTACTTTTACTGCTACTTACTTTTGGACTGTCTTCACCCGATGCTTCCTTGTCATTTTCGGACTGGGAATTATCTGCTATAAGGTCTGAGGCCAGAACCCGGCCAGTTCTATAGCTGGATAGTCCTGCACCCCTTGGACTTGATGGGCAGGAGTTTGCAGCACTATGAATTTGGTAAAAATGTTAGCCGTTGATGCTTTTCTGCTGGAGAATGTGTGTGATGAAAGCAATGCAACCATTACCACTTTGACTCACCTTAAGGTGCCTGTAGGTGAAGGCAGCGGGCTCATAAGGTGGGCGATATTGTCCGGAATGTTGATAGTAAGTGGAGAAATGTGGGGTTGCACGGACTTTATAGGTGTTTCGGATGCGTTCCTTTGCTCTTTTTTATCATTTAAAAGTGCAGTGAATGTAATTTTTATACTTGTGCTGGGGAATCGGAAGCAACATCTGAAAAGAAATGCAAAACATATTAAATGACAAACTTTGCAGTGCAATCAATATCACTACTTCATAAAGTAGGATAACCATATAACATCTTTGATGACGTTCCTATTCAGATTTCACATAAAGTTGTTGCCATATAATACTATAATAGGAACAATAAAAGGAAAACTGAAAGTTTGCAGATTATTTTGGGTTACTCCAAAGGTGTAGTAGACCACACAAGTCAAGGTTTGACAGTCAAATCATATAAACGACAGCAATAATCTTGATTAATCTCCGCAATACTGACCGAATTTACAAAGTGTGTAAAAGATCTTTCGAAATTAACCATCTTCGTATTGATAAAACTTAAAACGCCATTTTGTAAGGTTACACGCGGTTGCTACACGAATGTTTTGGCAACACGTGAATGTAGTAGTTTACTATCTTAGTCGTGTGCTAGCATATTGACAGCGTGATTTCATTAAAAAAAATCCCACTAAATTTCCACATCAATCAAGGTCCAATGGCAATTTTATTAGAATTTGCATACCAACAAATTCCACAAAACCCTGTTTTCAATTCAGCATGCAACAAGGTAGCCAGTTTAACGACAATAAATCAGTGACGTAATATATTACCATCAACATTGAAATAAAGCGTAAATTAAAATTTTCTTTGTACACATTGGGAGAACTTATGACATTGTTTGTTTTGAGGGCTGAAAAGCCATACGCCGAATGTCACCAAACTGAAAAAAAACCTGAATGAAATAATTAAATAAATGAAGCATTTGGTGAGTTATTTGATTGGTTACAATTACAAACATAAATTCCACTAGCATATCCGCATGGAGGTTTGGTGTGACGTTACCGAAATACAAACACCGAGCGTTCCTTGACACAGCACGTGCAACACCGCTGCCGGACAACAAAACAACAACACTGGAGGACACTACGCGGTATATTTTAAGGTTAAAGCGGGTTAATTAAAACGTCTTACATTCGTGGAAGCTGCAGAGGTGGAGCCCCCCTTCTTTGAAACACCCCATCCACAAACACCCCATTTTTTCCCAGGCATCGGAGGTAGAATTCCCCCGTGCCGGTGCCATCTTCGCTTGCTGTAAAAATCTCGAGGTGCCGCCTGGAAATAAAGCTGGAATGTCCCATGCTAACGTCCACGGAGCCCTGCGAGGAGTTCCGGCCAATGGTCACCGACCTTTTCTTCATCAAATACTCGAATTCTCGGCCCTCCAGCCGGGCTATAGGCGACCCCGACATCACGCTTACCACCGCCATCTTTTGAGGTATCGGCTGGATATTTGGATTTAGTGTTAGAGGAAAAAACGTTCGGGTATATGAATGAAGGTGAGGAGGTTACTTGAATTTCGGGGGGCAGGAATGGGCCGATTTTACGTAAAATGTTCAGATAGCGAGGAACGTGCCAGACCGGGGTTACGGCGGCTCCGACCCACCGCCGCGAAAAAGAGGGAGGGGGAAGAAGCTGTTGGTCCAATCAAAAGCGGACAAACGGGCGGAAGTGCTGTGACAGAGGTATTAATTACCCAATAAAAAGCGACTTTGGGGCGGAATTTCTGTGGTGTTTACCAATTGCAACCACAATAAATCGAGTTGAATAAATTTGTGGTAGGTTGCGCTGTAGACTGACACGCAGATGAATGGGAGGGTGGAAGACTCGGCACTGCAGTATTATGGAAGGGATTGTAGTATATATGGCCTCATCATTTGTCTCCTGTCTCTGGAGTCGGTGTTTTGTAGCAAAATCATAACTGTCCCCAACTGGTAAATCCATGTCAAAATATCATTCAGACAAAAGGGAAAAATGGAAAGAAAACCACTATTCATAGTTCATTAATGGCCTCCATTCACTTGCCTGCAGTACTATAAATTTATATGTAGTATCAGCAGGATTGTATCTCATTTTCTGAGGAAATCAGACTCCCCGGCAAAAAACCCACACAAGCTTAGGGAGAACATGCAAACTCCACACAGGTAGACCAAACTGGATTTGAACCCATGACCCAAGAGCTGTGAGGCCGACACGCTAACCACTTGCGGCACTTTTTCAGATGCTTGCTTTGCTTTCAACTCCATGTAGATTCTGCTGTTTTTTCGCAGATTATCGGCATTGTCCCGGTATCTCCAGTCAAAAAAAAATGCAATTGGTACGCCCAGATCTCGTAGATTTCTTTACACAGGGGAGATGCGGCGAGAAAGACAGTGCGCTGTTATCCTAAGCAGCCTCTCGCGGTCTCATGTAGTAATCATGTATGGACGCGCGAGGACGCTGTTTCACAGCTCAGGTCCCATATAAAATTTTGCTACATACGTAAATTTGTTCATTAAGTGGAGTCAATCTTGCTTTTGATTGATGAATTCAGCAGCCCTGACTTAACTTTTAAATTCCCAAACATAAAGTTTTACCACAGTTTTGTTGCACCCAAAGGCACACGGCAGAGTTCTAACATGATATTTTTTTGTCTTTTGGTCATGTGGTGGTTGATATACAAAGAATGTCAAGTAATAATAATAGAATAATTGTGTTCAAAAGTAGATTCAAGAATAATCAGAATTGAATAGAAATGTGACCTGTGAATCATGATACGAATTGTATTGCCAGACAAGAGGCAATAAACACCTCTTGTTAGGGCGGCTTGGGTGTAAGTGATGAGTTCATCTGGCTCACAGGTCTACAATACTTTTAACACATGCAAAATTGACAAGTTACAATACATTCATATACAGGTCTCAATCTTGCTCCAGCTTTCCAAATTAGTGACCCACCGATCTCAATGTCAATGTTTTGGTCCCCATTTTACATCTGCAGTGAACCCTCGCATTGTAGAATTATAGTTGGCCGGACGTATTTTGCGATGTATAATTTTTTTTGTACAAAAGTGAACTATTTAATTTAAGGATATTTTTTGGGGGAAAACACACTAGAATTAAAAACTGCCAATAGTAATAAAAAATAAGTAATTCTAAATGAAATACAAATAAAATATATAAATTCCACGGAAAAAGACAATCATTAATTCAAATTATTTTGTTTTGTTTTATAAATCCATTGTCACCCCACAATACAAATCCGTTGAGGCAAAATAAGTCCATTCCATTTTAACTAGGAGACAAAATAGATTGAATGGCTCTTACCATCAATATCTGTTTTCAATGTCTATGTCCCTCTTTTACGCACTTGCAAAACACATATTTAAACACATACTTTGTGGTCTGGGCTGGCAGTGAATTTAAAGTCAAACAAGATGTCAGCTGTAGTAAACATTGTCTCTAAGAGTAAGTAATCCATATTGCCATCAAATGGGGCATACCTGGACATTTTATTATATATAGTAATAACATACAAAACACAATTTCCCACATTAATCCTACTGTTATAGTCTTTTAAGTGTTGTTCCATAACTATGGCTGGAGTAAAATATGGCACTGCTGCCCCCCACTGTTTTTCTATGGTCGTGCAATAACAAAGCATGTGATAGTGATTTTACTGGAATTTTCTTGTGGCTTTTATTAGTTTGGACTATCGTTATGCCATTCCTTAATTTTAAGACTCAATAACACAGAGGGAAATTAGATGATTGATGACAATTTTTATGCATTTCTATCTAAGGATGGTAGAAAGTGAACTGACCTAGATGTCTGCATAAACTGGCCATTACTGGCCTCACATTCATTTTTAGGGGCAATTTAGAGTGTCCAAATTACTTACGGTGCATGTTTTTGGAATGTGAGAGGAAATCGGAGTATCCGGAAAAAAACCCACACAGGCCACAGAAGATCCAAACTCCAGACCTGTATTCAAACCCAGGACCCCAGAACTGAGTCCGCTAACCACTCATCCGCTGAGCTGCCCATTATTAAACATTGGATGATAATTTAGCACTTGTACAGGCAATATGCTTCATAAAGTTATTGTTCTCATAACTTGTATTCATTGAAACTATTCAGTAATCCTTCTGACCCTTTATTTCATTGTTTTACAGTATGATTCATTTTGTAATTAACAAAAAAAATCACAAAATATGTCACACAATCCTAAAAGGAAATATAGGCAGAGTACTAACATGCCATCTCAAATTCAATCAATATCTCCATTGTCACTGTGGTGTCAAGTCAAACAGTGTCATGTTCAGTAGACCCAGAAAGGTGTGTTGTGTGTGTGGACAGTGAGCTGGAATGACAACATGAGGTGTGAGGAGGAAATTTAAACCCATAGAGACCGCCTGCCTGCCAGCGACTTTGACACCCATGTCCATTGATTCATCCTTGTGATGTTGAGTTTTATGAATTAATAATGTACACCTGACATCTGATTCCAAATGCATATGAGGGATCATGAACTATAGTACTAGTTTATGTAAGGCAAAATAATCATTAAAACAATAGTGAGGGGTTTAGCTATTTCTGTTGTTTGCTATGGAGTTAAAACTCTTATGTTGGGTGTTTTTGTAAATGTAATCAAAAAGATTAAGTCAGTTTAAATATAAACCATACTGTCAACACTCAACAGGGTGTGTGCGCACTTTAGAATGGAAACCAACTGCCCCACATATTTCACGTAAAAATTGCACTTGACTGTGGTGCTACATAAACTAATAATAATAAAAAAACAGCCTTAAAGCTTGGACTTTGCATTTTATGTCTTTATGATCCCTGATAGCAATTGTTTACTTCAATTGAGGCTAGCACTCCCTGCCCGAGTAATAAATACACCTTGTTTAACTAGTTTCTAATGAATAGGTTAAGCGACCACTGCTCAGATTTCACAACATAAAAACAATTCCAGCATGAAATCAACAGAAAGACTGCATTAACGGTGAAATTGCAGATTGAACAAAATTAAAGAGATTCAGGAAAAATATTGGTACATCAATGCTCTCCTTAAAATAAAAAAGTCAAATCATCATGTTTTGTTTGCAGCTGATTTTATTTGAAGACTGCTTTCTGTCCACCTCTATGTTTCCCCAAGCCAGCTATGAGATTGTCAAGAGAAATACAGCTGCTAGGAGAAATGGCACGTAGATGCCAAGGTAAAGGGTATAATCAATGGATTCTAGTGAAAAGGCACAACACGAGGAGATAGAGAACCATTCACACTCTCATTTATGACTTGGGGCAATTTTGAGTGTTCAACAAGCTTACCAGTTGACCTATAATACTCCTAGATAATAGTGTCAAGTGAAAACTTTAAAAAAAAGTATGTGCCTCATTCTGAGTACTACTCACAAGCAATGTTCCCTCGAATTTTTCACATGTCCGTGAAAAACCTCCCTGAGCACACCGAGGACCAGTGTGAGCAACAGCCTAAGTGCTCGCTATGGGCACACAGCAGTGTCACATCTGCCATAAGCAAGTGCATGTGTACTGCCATAAATGATTTAGACATAATAAAATGTAATAATTCATATGTATGAATAAAACAGCTTAACAGTGTCAAAAAATATGCACAAATCTGATTTAAATTTTACCTTATTTTTCACATCTGTCCTTCTCACTTCTAATTCTCATTCATTTTTCTGCTGAATGTGTCACTTGAGATGGTCAAGCTTCCATTTTCATGCAATACTTTCCGTTGAAAAGTTGCTTACAACTTTAGCTTCGCTGCACGTTTTGTAGAGGAAACTTTTCTCTCCCAATTTTACCACTTGGTCTTCTATTTGCACATACCCTATTTTCACGACTATTCGGTGCATCGTATTTTTAGCCGCAGTGTCAATAATGTGTATTTTACACACACAGAGGGCGCACCGTTCTTTTAGACGCAGCCTGATTGGCTCGTTCATAGTCGGGGTCTGCTTGCCGTAGTTGTCCTGTGGACTGATTTATTTTATTTTATTGTGAGAACAATTTTAGTATTGGTCCATATATAAAGTGCACTGGATTATAAGGCCCCTGTCTATTTTGGAGAAAATTTAAGACTTTTATGTGCGTCTTATAGTCGTGAAAATACAGTACTTGCAAGATATATTGGCACATTTATACATTTTAAAATTTACCACAAAATAAAATGTGGTATTAGCAAAATTCATTGGTATCACATATTAAGGAAACTTGATGAGAAAACCATTCTTTCAACAATGCCTTTCTCATCGATATCCAAATATGCAACGAGCTTGAATATATTCAAACAACCACAATGGAATACATATACTAGCTTTATTCCTTGAGAAACTTTTTTTTCCATAAATCGTTACAAAAAAATATGAATTTACCATTTACATAAGAAAGATGTTCTTCTGTGTGCAGTCCCTGAAGGCTTGTCCCTGATTAAGAATGCTTAAAAAAAAAAAAAAAGTCATTTTATTTTTCTTGGTTCATGGTTTTTCAGTCTTTAAAAGGCTTTTGAAAAGTAGCACCCATTCATCCTTCAAGGATATCCAACCTGTGAAGGGGAAAAAAGAGATTTTGTCAGCTGCATTACACGGTAGTCGTTGTGCTGGATTTATTATATATTTCATAGCTGGTATTAATAAATTACTATGGATAAATAAGACAATTCTAAAAACAAAAAATAAAAACAAGACATACCACCAATTGTGAAGCTTGATTTCGGGTTAATTTTGCGCCCTCGAAAAATATTAAAAATAAAATGAGGGATGGTAGTCTAGTCAACTAGTAATACATTTATAAAAAAAAACTTTTTTTTGGTTAGTTGCACCTCCACATAGGGTGGTCGTCTACGCCAGGGGTCTGCAATAAATAATAGGAAGAACATTTTGCAATATATTTTCATAAATATATTTTCAGTTGAGCTTTCGCAATATAAATAAATTTATTCTTATGCAAAAAAATGATCCTATAGTCATTTCTACATATTTAATAATAAACAAAGCATGTAATGTCAATCTTTGGAAGCTCAACGTGAATATAACTAAACTATACTTAACTGCACTGTAGTCTTAAAATATCTAATTCAGTCAATATTTTGTATACCACTACAGGAAATCTTCGAACCACTGGTGGTACATATACCAAACTTTGAGAAAAAACTACTAGACGGAGCCTGCACAACATTAATGACACTTGTAACAATTGCTGTGTTAAATGAATAATCAATAATCAAAACAGGTTATAAATTATTAGAATATTGGTTTAGCTGTTGATAACTCAATGCATTTCTAATATGCCTTTCATAATCTAATTACAAGGGGAAGTAGTAACATCACAAGTTATGTTTTTTGTTCAAATCAGGTCAGGTTTCATCTGTTGAATCTCATTCTGGGCTATATTTCTGCTGTAGTATAATGTTAAAAAACAAATACAAAACTTGATAATCTATTGTCTTACATATATTTGTTTAAGGCCTCCTGCAGGTTAAAACCAAAGCAAGCTAAACAAACTTGCTTACTCTGTGTGACGGACAACTAGGGCAGCACTATTGGCACTAATTGATGTACAGTCTATTCACTCAGAGGCTTATGCCTTAATCCTATCAAGTCACAGATACTGACAATGAACTTTGTAGTGAAGTAGGAGACCTTGCGTTTAGCAATCAAAATGTCCAAAGTCCAAAAATTACCAACCAAATGCTGATGAAAATGGTATTATACTAATAATGGTTAAATTGGTATTGTGGTAGAACACGTTCGTGATTTTCATTGATTGTTTGATTGAATCATGAATTTATTTTCCACACCACTTATCCTAACAAGGGTCGTGCTGGAGCCTATCCCAGCTAACTACGGGCCCCAAGCCAGCCAATCACAGGGCAAGAGGACTCAGACAACAATTTGTGCTTACAGTAATATCTAGGGGCAATTTGGAATGTTCATTCAACCCACCTTGCATGTTATTCAGTTGTGGCAAGAAACTGTAATACCCAGAGAAAACCCAGATAAGCCCGGGGATAACATGCAAACTCCACAGTGAGGTTCGACCTGCGCTCAAACCCTCAACCCCAGAACCGCGAGGCCGGTGCGCTCAGGACTCGGCTGTCATTTGTGATTTTATAGATATTTCTCATCGTAAATTATGTGAATGAATGAATTAATATTTCCACATAGATGATTTTTTTTTTAAAATCATGCTCACGGCGGCTTGAGTGGTTTGTCTCCTTGTGCCATGCAATTTGCTGGCCACCAAGTTACCCTAATGACCTAACCTAAAACAAACAGCAGTGTGCGGCTGTTTCATAAAAAAAAAACAGACGGCCTTATGATTTGGAACAAAACAAAAACAATGATGGAAAGAAACACACTGACATTCATGATGCAGTGTTTGTTATTCTCACTGCACCATTTCCCACAGTACATATCTCAAGATCATAGGAACTTGGCTAAGGCTCATTTAAATTTACTAACTGGAACGAGTGTGCGGTGGTAATGTGCATAAGGCTCATAAGTACTTATGAGGAAGAGACCTTATGTATCCTCTTTCCTGTCTCCCCACCATTCAGTCCCATCCTGTGGATCAATAAAAAAACACTGAGCTCCATTAAAACGTAATTGTGCCTTTTGGGCCAAAACCGTTCTGGATTTCCACCTGATTACAAGTTGGCTGAAATAAAACAGAACAGGGATGACAGGCAGAATCTTTGTGGTCCACTTGTAACTATACTCTGGTAAAGGCTTACCAGAATCTTTTCACGTGTGTGGATCCAGAAAAATACTGGGTAGTATGAGTGGTCATTTTTCAACGTCTGGGGCCTCGGGTTGATTTTGAACTGTTGTGACTGAAGTATCCTTGAACATAATAGACCTCAACTGGTGCAAAGGCATATGTAGAGGGATGTGGACAGGATGCTTTCTTTTCAAATGCATTGAAAAGATTTGAAGTTACCATGTACAAAGACCATGAACAATTTAGTGCTGAATTACTGAAATATTTTTCATCATTTTTTGATGTCGGCAAATTCTTTGGTTTTCCGGTATGCCTCTCACACAATTTAAGGAATAAGCACAGTTATTCGTTGGTGCAATTTCAAAATAATCCATGACGTGGGCATCATGCTTTACAAAGAGCACAAAAGCTATTATGTTATTTGGGATGTGTATATTAACGCGCCGCTAAAAAGCTGGCTGTGGAGTTAGGGGCAATTCATGCCCCCCTATATATATATATATATATATATTTAATTTTACACAAACTTCATATAATTTCTTGCTGTAGCCTCTGCATAATGATCATATTTGCCTTTAGGTGTGTTCAAGCTGTTCATGTGTTGATTTGTTATCAGAACAATATCTTTTCTAGTCTAATCTTTAAGTCTAAGCATAGTACACAAACTATGGTGGATCTTCTAAAGTTGAGTTCTGATATAATACATGGGAAATTATAAAAAAAAAACCTATATATACATAGTTTTTAAGAGTAATTTCACATTTATTACATTAGCACTCGACTTTAGAAGCTCCACCATAGTTTGTATGCATACTATATATATTTTTTTTTAAATCAGAATCAAATCTAAACAAGTGTTCGGCTTCAAACATTAGGAATAAGCCTGTCATGCCTTTATGGTCAGTTCTTAGGTTGAGTGATGCATTAAATCTCCTATTTCTGAGACAGCGTTTCTCTTTTAAACCAGTGATTTTCCCTATGGAGTATTTGGACTCTGTGCCCCTGTAAGGAGTGGCCATTTTTTTAAAAGATGCAAACAAATCGCTGATCCAAGCCCTGAAGAAATCACCCAACGATTGTGTGCTATTTACTTGTGCAGCAGCTGCTTGAGCTTTTTTATTGTAGAAGTAACTGCCCTTCTTGCTCTACTGCACTGCAGAAACAACATTGCTGAGCTCAAAACAATGTTTTTTAAGCCATTTCTTAACAGATGAGGAAGTTTGAGGTATTACCCAACAGCAGCATTATCAAATCCCTCCCCATAAAGATGGCCTCATTCAAAGAAAGACTGGCTTTAGTGAACTGTTTTCCTCAAAATGAGCGAACATCTAACAGGACCCTATTGTTAACTACCTCAAAGGGACACAACCACCCCATAGGGAGCCTCCAAACTGACATTTTAGAACTGAGCTATTTTTTCCCCATTAAAAACTATTTATTTTTGAAGGTGAAACACAAAGTTAACTTTTTTTCGAACTAGTGCTTGTTTTCACCATCACTTAATGAATAATACTTGACCTGATTGACTTCAATTAAACAGGTTTTACATTTTGGGGGTCAGGTCATAGTAACAGTGAAAGGTACGAACACAGTACGTTAGAAGATACTACTTTGTGGGGTCATGGAATGGTGCAATCAAGATTTAATTATTGTAAAACACTAATGACAGCCCATTTTATGGCTAAAAGTAAAATGATGACTTTTTTTCAGAGACCATGGATTACATTGCAAGTGTCATTTAATCATTGACAATAAAAAAGGAGCCATTTCATGATGAGTATTCAGAAGAAGGATTAAACGGTTGGCAATGCAAAAGTGACTGCAGAGAGCAGTGGCACAAATCTGGAAACCAAGCCAATATATTTAATTTTTGACCGTGAATTAAATAGTTTGCTGTCTTCACCAGGTCAACACTTTTAACAGATCCCACACGCTTTTAGAGATATGCCTCAACTTTTAGAAAGTACTAATGCTATTGTGTAGCTAACCGGATCAAGTTTCACCAATGAGTTTAAACAAAAGGATGTTTGGTGATGCAAAAGAAGAGGTGTTTATGTTACACCTGGGCTACCATTTGCATTTGTTGTTTGAACGGCAATTCACGCTTCAATACATTTTGGTTTCGGACAGGCAGGAGTATGAAAAGCGATACTGATGTATATAAAAAAATAAAATAAAATAAAAGGCAACTAATCAATCAATCAAAACAAAATGGATCGATCTCATATTTTAAATATTCTGATCTGTTAAATGAATTAATTTCAGAAACAACATTTTCAAAAGGATCTAAATTCGATGTTTTAATTCTTTAGGTTAGGGAAGAGAGACTCAAGGGGAGTAGCGGCTGACAGCAGCTTTTGTGTGAGCATGCTCACTATGTTTACTGCTCTTCCCTGTATTTCATAAATGGCACTACAGCAAAGTATTCTGGTGGTGGTGGGATAACATAATAAATATGACAAAGTGATGTGTCAAACTTTATACAGACCTTTTCCATGGAGACAGCCTTCTCTGATTTGTTCTCCACCACGTGAAGATTCAGATCGGAGCTCTTCAGTTCCCCCAATTCCACGTTTTTGCCAACTTGGTTGCCCTCAGTCCATCCTTCAAAACCCTTGTTGCTGTGCCCTGTTGTCAAATCCCAACTTATCCGGGTGGGTACATCACGTGGCGCGGTTCCGTTCATCTCTTTGCCAAAATTCTTCTTCTTAAGAGACTTCAGGGCGCTTCTGGAGAACCTCTCAGATAGCTTTCTTGCCCAATGTGGAAAATTGATGTCCAAGGAACTTCTGTGATCATATAGTCGAATGTTTCCAGAATACCACAAAACCCACCAGACCAAACTCAGGAAAATGACAAGGGAGCCTGTGTAGATAAGAAAATCTCCATAGAAGTGGCCGTCAACATTGAGGTTGCCAAAAATCCCCACAAGAAGTACAACCAGACCAGCAACATCAAAAATGATGGCGAGGATGAACACATGTGCACAGTTGCCCACGCAGCTGGCAGACATGGTGGCGGAGGGCCACGCGTTAGCCGGGCCAGGATAACGGCACTCGAGTGTTTCACTTGTTGAGGAAACACATGTGGCTGACTTTTCACCTGCTTCGTGTTCGGATCACCTGTGAGCAAGCTCCGCCCATTTTACGTCATGCTAAGCAGAGGGCTCGTTGACTCATTGACAAGTGACAAGTGTTGCATTCAGGGGCGTTAGGTGAGAGACGTGAAAAAAGTGCTTTGCGCGGTACAGTTATTAAACATTGCAGGAATGCAGCAGGTAATTTGACAACTCTTTTCTCCGTTTAAAATGGTCTTAACAGCTCTGGCCTCACAGCTCTGGGTTCCTGGGTTCAAATCCAGGTTACGTACACCTGTGTGGAGTTTGCATGTTCTACCCGGGCCTGCGTGGGTTTTCTCTGGGTACTCCAGTTTCCTCCCACACTTCAAAAACATGGGTGGTATGCTGATTCGACATTCTAAATTGCCTCTAGGCATGAGTGTGAGCGTCAATGGTTGTTTTTCTTTGTGCCCTGCGATTGGCTGGCCACCAATTCAGTGTGTCTCCAGCCTCGTGCCCAAAGTCAACTGGGATAGGATCCAGCACCCCCTGCGACCCTAGTGAGGATAAAGCGGTTCAGAAAATGAATGATTGAATGTAGTATTTCACAAGTGGCTTTTGTCTGCAATTGGGTGTCCACCGATTCAAGGTGTCCCCCACCTGGTGCCCACAGTTGGCTGGGAGGGGCTCCAGCACCCTTTGTGACCCTTGTGAGGATAAGCAGTTAAAAAAAAACATTTGTGTTTTGGTTATATGTTGCTGTCTTCATTGATAAATGAAGTTCTCTTACATTGATGTTATTCAGACCCTGATAGGTCAGAAAAGAGACAGAAAGTGAGTCATCTTCATGGCGATATTTCAAGTCCATGAATTTCTCTAAGTGCCCTTCTGCTTATGCAGTTCTTTGTTATTCAGTACGTTGATCCCCACCCCAATGTTACTTTCAACACATTCAGAGTAGAGTATCTGGTGTCCAGAAACTGGGTTTTCTCAACCAAGACTGAAAACAATCCTTGCAAATTACCTTCTTTTCTAGAAAAATGTAAATTAGTGATACTGCATTGTATTACCATCTAAAAATAATATTACTTCTTTTAATGCCAGGGTGGGTTTCATTGTACTCTGGTAATATAAAAAATGACGATATGGAGAGAAATTACAAGTTTGAATTAGGATCTATCAAAGTTTTACAGAGGGATGATCATTAACAATTGACCAAAAATGTCTCTGTTTTCCACTAAAGGATTTTTCTTTTGTCTTTTACACCATCAACCTTCCAATTAGGCTCAGACTTGATCTGTAATTCCTTCTCAACTGTAATTAAGTTTGCTTTCCTTCACCTGTTTTTTGAAAAGGGGAATTATTTATTTAATCTAGTAATCTCATGATGCAATTAACAATTTCATGCCTTATTAAGATCGGCCATTAAGTGCAACAACCAGCATTTTACAGTGAGTTTCTCCAGCGATGTCCTTGATGGCTCAAATTGATTTTTGTGCAAACTGAAGAGAATTAAGATCCCAAATATAAATTAAAGTCATACATAAATTACTGACTAAAAGGGTATTATACTTGAAACCAATTACAGTGGATTAGACACAATTTGAATATAATTTCCAGGGTATTATTTCGTACTACCTGCGCTGTGCATTCATATTTGATTGCTAGAGGGCACTGGTCATCTTTAAAACACCAAGATAGGAGTTGTGGTCATGAAACTGTTCTATTTAACCACCTCCAAACGACATGATACATACTTGATTAAAATCATACCGGACAAATAAAATACAAAGATAAAGAAGAAAAATGTTTGATTTGGAATTATTAAGACAACCACTACAAAGTACACACAACAACGACAAAAAAATAAATCTAATGCAAGAAAGGCCATTTAGGGTTTAGCTAGAAATAACAAGCCCCTTGATGATGGATTGCAGAGGGTACTGTTGTAATTCTGCAATAATAAGCTGTAGCACACAGATTTTTATCTGAATGACCTTCTACAGACAAGCTAGTGTAAAAAATGTTCTCTGCTACTTCCTATAAAATATACATAAGTTGAAACTTTGTGCTATTTGTACATGCACTAACTTCATGAGTCTGATTTACTAAGAAACTAAAGGCCAAATTGTTGTCTGCGTGTGGGTTTCAGAAGGAATGCCGTGTTTTGAACTTATGATGACGGTCTTCTGCCTCCCCACCTTTGCTTGCCCCTCCTGCAGACATCGTAGGACAGCAAGTTTAACTTACTGTGCCAAACAATGACAATCCCATTTGTTAATAAAATTAACAATCACCAACAATGAAATCAGGGATGTTTTCAAAACAACAATAAAACCGACCTGGATTCAAACCCAGGACCCCAGAGCTGTGAGGCCTACACGCTAATGACTCACCTGCCGGGCCACCTACAACATTTGAAATTACTTTTGTAAATATGGGAGACATCGAAATAAAGTATCATGCACCAAAGCAGGGCATAGTTTAAGTATGTTAATGCCTACAGGGTCTGAGTTCTGATGGCCTGGTCTTAATTGTCCTCATTTGAAGCCTAATTTATTATACTAGGTACGTATTTTATTTTCATAAGATATTATTCAAATACATCTCTATTATATTTATCGATTATTCACATTTCGTGCAGTCGTTAACAGTCGTTGTTTGATCCAATCAAATAATTTATTAATATTGACTTCCATTGTTGTGTCCCTTTAAAATAGAAAGTTAAAGAGAATTCAAGCACCAACCAAAGGCAACATTTAGTAAAACTGTGTCCGAATTCAAGGTCAGCAGAATGCGAAGCCAATTCAATAAAAGTGAAACGATGATCCATATCAACATTCTCAATGCGTTCCACTTGCCAGTAATTTCATGATTTCTTGTTTACAACGCTACTGTTCTTTGCCCATGGCTGAATCCCAGAATAATAATTCATTCATTTTCCATAACGCTTGTCCTGACAAGGGACACGGAGGGTGCTGGAGCCTAAATTGGTGGCCAGCCAATTGCAGTGCACAACGAGAGAGACAACCTTACATGCGCACACTCATACCTAAAGCAATTTAGAGTGTTCAACCAGCCTACGATGCATGTTTTAAGGATGTGGGAGGAAACTGGAGTACCTGGACAAAACCCACGGCAGCCTGGGGAGTACATGCATACTCCACACAGAAAGGTTTGGACCTGGGATTGAATCTGCAATCTCAGAACTGTGAGGCCAGCGTGCTAATCAATTGTTTTCAAGACTGCTAACCTGAAAAGCTAGACTTAGGGACATTTTTTTCCCACAGCCATCAGTGCTCTGAACTCGCATTAGTACGACACACAATGCCTTCTGTGCAATAACTTTGGGTGTGCAATTACAATGTGCAATATTTTAGATTGTGCAATATTTTAGAACTATTATTATTTTTCTTTCTATTCCCTTGCACAGACGTGACTTTTTAAATTACTTATTTATCTTTTCATGGGGAAACACACACTTTGTGGAGTAGCACCACTAATTTCCTTACAAGTAGCTGTTGTATAAAGACAATAAAGGCTTTTAATTTGATTGATTTGATTTTGAGAAGATAGTATAAATAGTAGCATCTGCTGGGAATATGGCATAGAAATGGGTATGGGTTCAAATTTCACATCAGTTTTTACCACAGTGTTTTTACTTATTTGAACATTTAATGCCATATAGGTATATTAAAAAAAGGGCATACCTTACTCGTATCGCATTCTGAACTTTCACCACCCCTTTTGAGCACACTAACCACATCACACTCAGGGTTTCCAGTGGAGCTCGAACGGGGAACTGTGGTGGGTCCTACAGGCAATTTTTGTGCTGTGATTGGAGCCCCAGTAGCACTGATCCCTAAGTAATAGGTAGAAGGACTAGGTAAGTATTAGGTATGAGGGGTAAGACACCAGGTCAGGTACCTTTCCCTGCGCCTGTAACACTCAAAGAACCTTATCTGCTGAGGTAACAGTTGGTTTTAGAATTAGTTCTCCATGTTTTCAGCAACAAATATGTATTGATGTTAGGACTTCCCTGAGGTGCAAGAGTACGAATATGATATAAATTAGTCTACTGCTCAAATGTAGCCTTTCTGTTTGTGCCTTATGCTGTCTTCATTTGTTTTGTTTTACTTCCCATATGGTGTATTACGTCTTGTCTGGTTGAGATAGGTTTTTAGCTACACATGAATAATGACACGTTCTGTTTTATAATGATCTATTGTGTTTTATTATTTATTTATTCATTTGCGTTTATTTCCTGTTTTTACTGAAGTGGTTTTAAATGTTTCAGAGGAATAACACATGCAATGATAAATCTTGTATGGTGCCAGACAAAAGTCGTATACATATTTTGTCTTTATTTATGTTTTTTTTCTTTTCAAAAACAGTATTGAAATAAACAAACTGCAAATTAAAACATGCAGGGGAAAAAAAAGTAAAAATATCTCAGTTTGTTCACACGAACAGATTGGATGAGCTGTTGGTGTCAAGTCAAATGTGTGCAGCATGTGATCTCCTATAATTGTGGCACATTTGCCAACAGGTGTAAAAGGCTAATTAAAGTGATCTTGGGAGAATATTATATTTCAAAGTTTTAAATGATTGAATTTGAAGAGTAAGTTAAGTGGAATGCAAGGCCGGCGAATGAGTGGTTAAAATTTGTGTGAATTGTTGTCTCCTTGTGCCCTGCAATTTGCTGACCACCAATTTAGGGTGCCCCCTGCCTCTAACCTGAAATCAGATAGGCTCCAGCACCCCGCGTGACCCTTGTGAGGATAAGCGGTGGCGGTAGTTCCGTCCACTCTTGTTCATTTTGTGTTTTTGCTGCCTTTCTGTCTTAATGATTTGATTTGGTGATTCTTAATGATCCCCTTTAACTTGCTTTGCTTGGTACTTTGTGTGTTCTGCTTTGTTGTTCTGCAGCCTTTGCGATTGTACTGTCTAATTGTAACTATGTGTAGCTATGCCTTTCCTGTATCTGCATTCTACCCCTTCTTGCTACTGTCACAATGAAATTTCCCGATTACGGGATGAATAAAGTTATCCAATTCACCCATCCTGTGCAACATTGCATTAGAAACGTAGAACAACGCACCTGAGAGCTGCTCTGGGAGAAGAAAGCAGAAAATAGCCCATGTGCTCTTAAATGAGTTAAATCTAAGAAAAAGTTTAAACTAATTTAGTCCTGGGTGATATGATCAGCGACGTTAAGATGGAGCAGGAAATTGGAATAACGTAATACACACTATTCATAAAATGGGCTTTGTGGAGTTATACGACTTTTTGGCTCTCTCATCTGGGATTGTGTTCTTGCTTTTACAGTAGTTTAAATACTTTTTTTTCAAGCATGTGGAACATTTTATGCGGGAACAATGGAAAGAAATGATTATACCCAAAATAAACAAACAAAAGACAAACAACTTATTTTGAATCAGTTATCCAAACCAATGTGCTTCCCACATTTAAAGACAAACTATATGATCCACTTAGAACTGGTGACTAATAAAAACTTCAAAACTGATTGCGTATTAACACCTCAAGGTGGCAAACTGTACTTTAAATATGGAAGACAATGTTTTTAGCAACAACAAATATTAAAGAATGATACTGATGCTAATTAAATAATCACAATAATAACATAACAATCTCCCTCTTATATTGTGATCTATTCTTTGCTGTTTTGGTGTGCATTCAGGCAGCACAAATTTCCTATTTATCATAAATTCCACTATAACTATCTAATGTTGACTTTCCATCATGAAATTCCATACAAATGCAGTATATCTGAAATAAAAAAACAGCATGGCCTTGAAAGTCTACCACTATTATTGAAAGACCTTGTCACTCTTGCATTGTGGGACCACAATGAACATGCTTGTCTCTAGGGATTTTATAAAAGCACAGTCAATCAGAAAAGGTACAGTACATGGCACCCCAACACTTAATCTTTGCCAGAAAGCAGCACAATTGGAGAGTCAAGTTATCTTGAACTACTTCTGCAAGCAAAAGGAGCAAGAACTGTGTAAAATAATTGAGAGCTGCGAGGTAATTGAGGACGTAGATCAATAATATCTCGGGGGTTGTTCTCATTATAGAGATACCCAGACATTTCTGAAATGTATTGCTCAATGATGATAAATCTGAAGAGAAGAGTAGGCAGGAGAGAAAGGGTGTAATGAAATCTAAAAATTCGACAAACGAGACCCGGTGTCTATCTCATCACAAACTCATATCAAACCTCTCAGTGTGGCAGGTGGTTTAGGCGCTTCACATTTGAAAAATGTCAGATCTCTGCGCTTAGAAGTGAGGATCTTTCCGGGGGAGCCTGACGGCTTCCCATACCCTGATTTCCCCAAGGATTGGCATTCTCGACACGCATGGGTGTCTGTGAGTGTTTAAACAGTCAACCCCCACCCAAATCGCCCATCCACCTTCACAAACTGAACCCATCTTCCTATTACAGCCTCTTCAATCCGCCCACGCTTCATTTCAGTTCCTATTTCCTGTTAGTGCTGTAAAAGGGACCCACACAACTTCTGAAAGTGTTTAAGGAACTTGTTGGATAAGTCATTTCATTAAATGTTTACCCTGCTTTATCCACAAGTAGATGGGGGCAACGGGGGGATGAATCATGGGTTTCAATTCTAAGATGCCACCTGGGGCAAAAACAAGAGGGTGGCAGTTCCTTTGATTAAGTATATTTTAAAAGAACAGCTTTTCTTATCCTTTAGGGTCTGTGCATTGAAAACAACCAATGCAAAGTTAAACTCTCAACTATTTATTTCTCAACTTGTTTTTGGACCATTAGTTATCTAAAAACTTGCCTCCACTCAAATTCTAGCCAATGTAAGAAAGATATGTTGATTACAGGGTATCCTCGGAATTTCATTATATATATATATATATATATATATATATATATATATATATATATATATATATATATATATATATATATATATATATATATATATATATATATATATATATATATATATATGTATATGTATATATATATATATATATATATATATAAAAAAACTTGCCTCCACTCAAATTCTAGCCAATGTAAGAAAGATATGTTGATTACAGGGTATCCTCGGAATTTCATTATATATATATATATATATATATATATATATATATATATATATATATATATATATATATATATATATATATATATATATATATATATATATATATATATATATATATATATATACACATACATACATACATACATACATACATACATACATGTACATACATACATACATACATACATTTAATACATACATACATGTACATACATACATGTACATACATACATGTACATACATACATGTACATACATACATGTACATACATACATGTACATACATACATACATACATTTAATACATACATACATGTACATACATACATGTACATACATACATGTACATACATACATGTACATACATATGTAACATTTTTAGGACAGTTAGACACGGGGAGAAATTGCCAGTGGTTAAAAGTGGTGTTGAATAAATTAGTCTTGGGAACGTTTTAGAAAGTAAGGCTGGTGGAGCTCATTAAAGATAGGGAGGGTCCCGGTTATGGGGGGCTTTGTAGGTCACGACCATCATTTTGAAGTGAAGTCACTGAGGAAAAGGCAGCAAGACGAGCTCTTGGAGGACTGTGGTAATTTAATCACAAGTCTGGTTTGGGTGAGTAAACACTTTAAGGTCTCATTATTTCTTTCCCTAAAAATGTGAATAAGGAGGCAAATTCAAGAATCTATAGCCGTAGTTTTATACTTGCGCTTTCATTTTAGTCCTTACATGCAAGTCATTATTTTTGGGGAAAACAGACAAACAGTAATTTGGTGCTGTGTGCTTTAAAATAAGTGAAGTTCTCGCCATTGTGAAGGACAAAACCATTTTTGTTTGATTTCAATTTTGCAATTACACCTAAAGAAGTCCTGTTTAATATAGAGAAGGCCAATATTACCTGTCTTTAAAAAGTTTTAGTTTAGCCTCCCAGTCACTTTGCAGGGACTTCAGATTCAACAGTGCAGAACCAACACATTTATTGGCAAAATGGAATCTAAATCATCTCATACCTTCATTACAAAGGCTACTGCCTTTCTCGGAGCAAGAATTCAGGCTTTATATTAAAGTGCAAGGTTTGCTCCCATGTTCACGCTCATCAAGGCAATACACTAACTTTGACAGCTCTGACAGCTTGCTGGTTATGTTGTTTCAAATTATGTCTACATACTTTTCCTATAGGGTTTGTGACTTCATTGGATCAAGTGAAGTTTTAGAAACTTCTATTCTTTGCTCCAAAACATTGATGATGTGAGGGTAAGATTTAAAACACAAAATAGTGTTAAAAAAGTGCAAAAATCAATTGGTACACAATTAATATTGTTTATAATATTAATATTATTATTATATTAATAATATTAATTATTAATAATATTAATATAATTATTATAATGTGCTTTTTGCATGGCAATGCACTTGTAACATGACAGAAACAAATTTAAATGAACTTGGATTACAATGCAGACACTCAAAAATAGGTTTAATCTAACTTTACACTAAACTTAATTCTGATTTTGTTTTAAATTTTGATACCTTTCTTCTACCGGGTTGGCTCTATTTGCAGTATGATTTTGAGGAATGACGATTGAATAAATGAATGAATAAATCTTGACGGTAGAATTCCATTCCCATTGGTTATCTCGCAACACTTCAATGGCCTCCCATTATCTGGAATGAGGCTGATTCTCCTTGAATCCAGAATCAAAGCTCCAGGCAATTGTTAGAGTCGGGTATAGGCCCGGCCACCAGGCGCTCGCCATTGTGCTCCCCTCCAGGCCGGGCCAGGCAAGGGGATGAGCAGTTCAGTGTTTTTTCTCATCATAAGAGGACTGCTGAGCCATTCATTGTCTGGTCCCTCAGGTCAGGTCAGTTTGCCATGGGCGACCCTACCAGGGGCACAAGGCCCCAGACAACATAGCCCCAAGGATCACTGGGACACACAAATCCCACCACGACGATAAGGTGATGACTCATCGGGGCATTACTTCAAAAAGTATTACTCAAGTAGAAGTAACAGTAGTTATCAAGATAATATACTCAAGTACAAGAAAAAATGGTGAAAAGAATACTCAAGTAATCAATTATTGCTTACAATGTCTGCTTACATTTCGGGTCGGTTTATCAATAAACTAGATTAAAATTATTCCTTTTTTGTGAACAAATTGATACAACTGCATAGCTTGTTGTTTTCATTATATACAGATAACTGCACGGCACAAATAATTAAAAGGAAATATATTTTCACCTATGTGTTCCAATAAAGCATCAGAAGGGAGCTGAAAGATTCCAATTAGCGAAAGGCATTTTCCAATTAGCTGAATAACATGCTGGGCAATAAGCACAGTATGTTTAGGCTACCTATGATGTCTTTTATTGTTGTTCATCTTCTCAGTTTTGCCCAGCACGCGCTGTGAAGTATCTTATTTATATTCTATGGATGCATGTCACTTAAGAGCCATAATCCACAGAAAATGAAATGGCAGTCTGAACTGGTTGGATATGACACCAAAAAAAACAACATAAAAATGCATTTGTGCATTAAACCTGCAATCTAACCGTAGGCTTAAGACTTGAGAGATATGACACCATTATCTAAATGTAGGTTCTGTGGAACTAAATACAAATTGTAGTTTCCTTCATATTGGAAGTTTCTGTTCCTTGTTGTGAAAACAGTTTTGCATTACCAAAAACGCACAGGAAATAAAATTAAAAAACAACTTTTGTGCTACTGAAGACTAAAGGCTGCTTTCTACTGCCTAACTCATAATCTATAAGTAACACAGACCTATAAATCATGTTGTGCATGCATGCCCTCTAGTATCTAATTCCTAACCTACAAAAGGCTGCTTTTTGCTGGGTAACTCAAAATATAAATCTGCAATTAATTAATCAGTCCTGAGGTATTTAATACAAAATTCGGTGGAAAAAATTCCAAGGATTAACAGATGCTAGCTCATGCTTTATAATTACCAAGTTTCAAGACGATCATCCCGCAATGATGGGAGAGTAGGAGTTCAAGTTCATGTCCACAAGAACAAGAAAAACAATACAAATCTGAGTAGGGTCTTGAAAGTCCTTTAGCCTATCAAAATATAGAGAATGTGTCCAAACCACATAAGATGTAAGTTGGCATTGCTCAAAGTATTTGGGATATTGAAAACAGACGTCAGCATTTATGATTCATTTCAATAAATCCATCTGTCAACATTCAATATAATCAAGACATGCTCCAAAAAGGGGCCTAGTGGTTCTCCCTGGGTTTGCATGGGGTTTCTCCGGGTACTCCGGTTTCCTCCCATATCCCAAATACATGCAGGGTGGGTTGCTTGAAGACTCTAAATTGCCCCTAGGTATGAGTGTGAGCGTGAATGGTTGTCCGTCTTCTAGTGCCCTGTGACTGGCTGGCCACCGATTCAGGGAGTGCGTTGCCTGGTGCCCATAGTTGGCTGGGATAGGCTTCAGCACCCCCACGTCTCTTGTGCGAATAAGCATTAAGAGAAATGAATGAGTGCTTCAAATATGTTGGATTTGAATTGTTTAAATTATGGCCACAATACAGCAGCATGCCAAATTGTTGTAGAACAAGCATAAACAAATACTGCCCAAATTGCAACCTTGGTGAAGGTCTGTTCTCTAATTTGTACGATATTTTATCTTTAATTCTTTGCATGAGCGCTTCTCTCTTCTTGTCTTGTGAGCGATCTACTCTCCAATTACAGTTTTGGCTCTTATAGCTCTAGTACGTGCTCCACTTGAACATGGCTGAAGAATCAGTATGTGAATGTAGTGAATGCCCATGAAAGTTCTCTCCTTCAAATGCCATTTTCCTTTCTGAGTGGATATTGTCTTCACCCTGGTCATTAAAATCAGACAGTGTGTGAAGGGGAGGGATTAAATGGGGGATGGATGGAGGCACATGGGAAGAGGGCTGCAAAGAGACTTGTGTCTTATGGCCAAACTGTCCTCTGCAAGGTCGTCACAGTGATTGACTTGTTTGTGAGGCGAACAGGATTGTAGGAAATGAGAATACATCCTATCCAGGCTATGTTTCTATTGTCATTTGGTCCGTGAGAAATGTTCATATCCGTAACCATACTTTGCAGTTCTCGAGGGACGGTGAACAGAACATCCACAGAATCCTACGAGTGGGCCGTTGAGTCCTTTTATTGTTTGTTAGGGTCTTTTTATATATCTTTGATATCCTTAATATTTGACGTTTATATCTACGTGGCTTCAAAATCAAAGCAATTACCAATGACCAGGAAGCAAATTGTTGTCCATCCTATTCTGAGACTTTCTTTCGTTATTTTTTCATGTGAAAGTAATGTTATATGTGATATAACATTCATTCATTTTAAAGAATTAATCTTGATTTCACATGCAGGGGAGATGTGTCTAAAGTACACCTTGTTACAATAAACACTATCCTGGTGCACATGAGTGATGTTGGTGAACCAGCGCTGTTGGTTACCCAAGCCTTAAATCCATTCTAAGATATAGTTCTGGTAGAGAGGGTAGTGTATAGACCAGCAGACTAACTTAATAGGTAGCTTTACTCACGTACACAAGCAGTTGGATTGACTGTTACATGTATTTATTTTATATTACAACCGCGTCCCACAAAAACAAATCAAATAACTTTCAATCCACGTGTTAAAACACTGGTAGGTCTGGGTGGATTTTGATTGGAGAGTAAGGTACGATCATGTAGTAATTGGAAGGCAACTGTTCTTCCAATTCTTTCGTGGACACCGTTTAGGGTAGCAGTATTGCTCATAAAATTAGATTAGATTATATTACATTAGAACTTTATGTCATCCCCTATTCGGGAAATTTCTTGGTTGCAGGAGCAAGACAGACACAATACACACAAGACATTGTAGACCTAGTCAAAAAAACTGGAGCCATACACAGGAAGTCCACAAGGTACCTATTTACTTGATAACTAACACATCAGAATAACTGATTGCTATATTGTACTTTATTATCCTGAAATAGATCTATTATTCCTGTTTTAGTATAATAAAGTAATAAACTAGGCAACCCTGCGTTATCCCCTATCAAATCATAACACATTTGTGACAAACAGGGGATTTAAATCAGATTAAAACAAAACAGTGGTAACTGAATGTTCATTTCTTCCTCCTTGATGTAATGCACGGTCGATTAATTTATGATGCCTTAGTCTTGCAGGACCAAATGCTTTATTTTTCACTTTTTGTTCTAACAATTTCCTTATTTCAAGGGCTGTCTGCACAACACATGCAATTTATATTACTGACACTTTTTTTTTTTAACTGGGTTGCCTGTTATGCCATAATTTGACATTAAAATCAGTTGAAACATGTTTTCATCACTCATATTGACAATTTTTCTTCATCCAACATGCTAAGTGATTTTTCAGTTGTGCAACTCTGGTCACATGGAGAGTAGTCAATGGAGAATAATTGAGATCCCGGATTTAATGAGACATGACCATCTAACAATTTTTCCCCCCAACTGACATTCTCCGAGGTTTTCTGTAGGGCACTCATTTGGAAAATTAAATGGCTTTTTACATATGGGACAATGACCTGATTTATAGAACACATTTTATCAACACAATGTGCTTACTGCATTAGAATTGAAATCCAAGTTTCCACTCTGAGCCCTCCGCCTGGTCACTATTCATTTGTGTTTCCTATTAGTAATCCAATTGAGCACGTTGGCTCCTTTCATTGATGTAGATGATCATTTCTTAATCACATTACCCTTTTCAACACAAGCTATTGTTTATTTGAAATTGTCCAGAAACATGGTCTTGGAGGACAAAGGAATGACACTTTGAATAAATTCTGATCAAAGTGGGTTTAACCATTAACTGTGTTAATTTCATTTTAGGCATCCAATTGCTAAAGGCATTTTCATCAATTATAAACTATTACTTTATACAGAGAATGGCCGGATCATGCTTGGTACTGAATCAGTTTAGCATGAAAAAAGGCCCAAAACCCAGTAGAATATTGAGATTTCAATTCTTCAGGTGCTAATGTCAATTTATTTGGACCCTTTAATGGCTATGATGGAGCTGATTCTTCCAAAGAGTTGACATACAGACAAACAGATAACAAAACAGAGTGAACCTCTCCAGCAATGTGGATAAACAGCTGTGAAGTTACTTCACAGCTGTTTATCTCTTTCACTGTAGTGGTTACTGCAGCTAAAGATACCGAGGATTCTAATTTTCTATCCCCTTCTTTCTTACATAGCTGCCTGAAACATCTATTTTGTTCTTTATTCTTGTATTAGTTGCTATTTCATTTTTCTAAAGCACACCGAGGGAGAAATCCCAGCATTTCCTGTGATAATGCCAAAGTTGTCGCTTTAGTGAGCAGGTAATTTTGAAAAGAACATCATACTGTAAAACAGTGATTTATTTTTAAGGTTTTGACATTACGTGCTTCATTTTTCCCATCTGTCACAGATATTGACTGACATGATTGGTCTTTTAAACCAAGTGGTGGTGAATTGGTAGACGTGCAGGTGCATTTCAATTACTTTAGGGATGAAATATTTGCAGGCAATGACTGATGACCTATCATCCCCTTTAAAAACAGGTGACTCAAATGCATGAGGAGAACTTTGTCATAAAGCTTGACTGCTCTCACAACAGACCATGTGAGCCGGCACCCTCATTAAATAGGCTAGTGCACAGCTGTCAACTGAAATACGTATGTTTGTAGACTTCATTTACACTACCCCCGTCTTCTCAATTGTTTGTGCCAGTCAATGGCATTCTTTTAAAACTACTATACCAATGATAATGACAATAATGCATTGACTGAATGGATTTTTAAGAATATTCAGATGATTTGATACCCACATTTGTCATATGAATGAAAGAAAGACACAACTGTTTGGGTTCAAATGTGAAATTCATGTCTGAACTTACTGCAGAAACCCTGCTTAAGAAGCATTTTGTATTTTTCTGGAGAGGTTCTTATCTCTAGCATGGTAAGAGAAACTCTCAGCCTTATATTTATCATATCATGTTGTTGGTAACGACTTTCAATTGACCTCCCTGAATAAATAAAAGCAAAATGAAATAAAGTCATACTTTTACTTAAAAAAATAATTGGTTCCAGAATTCATTTTCGAAACTTGTGTATTCAATTCATTTGCAACAATAATTTTAAATGAGTAACTTCATGTTGATGAACCGCAATCAATTTAAAGATAAAATAACAATCACAGAAAATGTTTTGGGGATTTCATAACTTGGAATCTGTTTTTGTATATTTGTATATTTGCATATCAAAGCATTTTGTAACGTAAAAACGTTCGTATTTAGACTGTAAAGATGAAATGAACTGTACAAATCATGGTTAACGTAATTTTAATCAATACTGTCTTTGGAAAAATACAGCGTATATTTTGCCACACTGTAGGACAAATGTCCATATATTTTATTTATAAACACAATATTTATCATGCGAATGACAGATGAAGCTTAGACAGGTGAATCTTTTTCCCCATTTCAGACTGATAAGACCATTTTATGTTCCATATTACATTTATTTATTCCCTTTATTTCTTGCATGCATGTAGGTCATGAGTTTCTATATGACGTATAGCTTGAATTAGGTTCCTTATGTTCCCTATCTTAAAAAAAGTTTCCCAATAAATGGTACCTCACCTTCACAGCAGCAGAAAGCAAATTCTGCACAAACTACCTAATAGTATATGAACTAAAATGGCAAAGCATGGTTCAACTGATAAAAATTCAGATCAGTTTTGCCCTTAAGTGATACTATTTGAATGTGTTTTCTGCCATGGAAATGTAAATAGGGAGAAAAAAAAAAAAAAACAGCCACTCCAAGTCACCTCTTTCTCGCTAGCCCTGACATTTTATTGGGTAGTCATCGTTTGCTCATTCCAGTCATTACTCCAGAAAGAACTGACACGCCACGCTTACTTCTTCTTCTTTCATCATCGTTAAACTAACACAGACGGTCTGAAAGTATTTCAGAGGCGCAGAGTTGCCTCACATCGTGAAGCAAGGTTTGTTAGGTGCTTTCCATTCGGATGAAACAGCTGACATCTCATGAGACTTTTTATATACGAGTTATGAATGAGTTATGGTCCAATGCTGGTGGTGAGTTAACTCAAATTTCTGCGTAAGTTCGATTTTGGCGTAAAAAAATAATGTATGTCAAATTGCTTCATATAAAAAAAACTAAAATACAGTCATACCTCTACAAAAAGCCAATTTATAATACATAATTTTCTAAGGCCGACTGTTCTGTCACACTCTCATTTACACATTTTTTGTGAGCTAAGTATATATATACTATAACTACTTTGATTCCTAAAAGTAACCTAGAATTAAGACATTTTAAAACATTTAATTTATATTGAATTATTCTTAGAAGGGTTTACTCAACTAAAGGACATTTCTGTGATTTTGTCATTTGCCCAACTACATGGTTAGGTTTAGCATAGTTAAGTTGCATTAAATATAAAAAATTGTTTATTCTCCACATTGTACAATAGCTTGGCCAACACCCATCAAAGATATTCTGAAACCAAATGGGCTACTGACAACTGTGTTGTCTTTTTATAGCTAAGAGATGCTGCAATCTGTCTTTTTTTCCTCCACTACTTTACCATGTCCACAGGCACTCATAAAACCTAGGCATGTTATCTTGGCTCAAACTCCTACCGTCTCAGTCCCCTCTCCCGTAGCTCGTACACAAGCCATATCATTATCTTTACAAGCCACAAAAATGCAATCTCCCCTCCTGCCTTCTGTCAGTCTGTTACATCGGACGTCATCACTTCAATAGAATGTATTATAAAAGGAACCTTTTTTTTACTCCTGATTTGTTCTTAAGTCTTTCTCTGCCTGCCAAACCAATGGGTTTTGGAGGTCGTTTACATGAATATGAAGTAAAAATGTGGTATAGGATATTCAGGTATAATACAGGCATATCTCCTCTTACAAATACCCCTAAGTATGAAACTTTCAGGTTATGAAATGTAGAGTTAAGACTTTCATTCGTTCATCTTCCATACCGCACATCCTCAAATGGATTGTGGGAGTTTCTGTAGCCTATCCCAACTGACTTAAGACAAAAGACAGACTACACCTTAGACTGGTCGCCAGTCAGCCATAGGGCACACCGAGGGACAAACCACCAAAGGCACTCACAATCATGCGACTGACTACCAGTGGTCATCGAGCCCGTGCCTGACCACAACGGAGACAGGCGAGTGAACCGCTACACCACAAGGTGGCTCACAGATAAGACAAGTGAGAGAAAAGCTTAACACATGGTGGTCGGGGTGATAGTGCACAGAACGTGGAAAGATTTTGGAATATTTAATCTCACTTTAAACGCTTCCTATTTGCTAACCTGCTCACATTCACTACCAACAACACTAGATGGCAGTGTTTATTTCTCACAAGAAGCGTCTCTTGGATACAAAGCCCTAAAATTCAGATATTGATGTTTCCGAGCAATAAAACATCCACACCCCATTAAATGAAAGCAAACATTTTTCTGTGAAATTCTGGTAACACTTGGGTCTGGAGGCATATTGTATCTTATATAGATTATTTGTTTCCCCTTCATTTGACACACTTTGAAGCTATTTGGTTACATTTCTAAAAAAACAACAACAACTAAATATACCTGCCATGTCATTCCAATGACCAATAACCTAAAGCAGCAACATAAAATGTTCTTTGTAATCGTGTACAAAAATGTGGGGGGTGCTAGTTTGGAATTCATGTTCTCAATCTTCTGCAGTCGTAAGGTGAATCTTAAATGATTAAAAGATTGTGTTTTTTTTTTCGGTCTGTCATTTCAAAAACGCAAATGTTGTTTTATACATAGCCATAAAAATGGCTTTCACTTGTTTTTGAAAAAAATTAAATTCAGGAACTAAGATAATAAGACAATACAAAAAAGGATGTTTTCAGCACACATATAAGCATCCTCTGAATACAGTCAATTAGTATTTAGAAGTCCTTTTGTATTAATTATTGCATCAGTGCATTGTGTCATGGAAGAAATTAATCTGTGTATTTGGGTGTAATTAAAGCCCAGATTGCATCATTAGATACCTTTAGGTTATCTAGTCACAATTGTTGTTTTTTATGTAACGCATTAAAATGTGTCAAAGATTCTCTGTGAGGTTCAGATCATAGTGTTTACTAGCCAATTGAGCACAGCAAAATATCTTTTGTTCCGTTGAAAAAGTGGGCATTGGTAAGCCCTGATGGAAAATAAAATTTGCATCTTCATGCATTTTATGAGCAAAGGGGGGCATAGGCAAATAATAAATACTACTATATCGAGTTGCAAAAACAATAATTGGTCATTTTATGTCGACTTATCAATTGATATAGTGTATAAAATGGCCAATGGTTATGTACTTCAGAGTGTGATAAAATATGTGTCATCAGCATTCATTGGCACTGCCTTGTTTACTCTTTCTGTCCTTTTGTAAGCAAACTTGCTCTCTGCTGGAGGCAGGACTCACACAAGTTGTGGAGAATAATATCGTGTGATACTGCATATTTTGGCATCCATCTAGTCAGAATGACTGCAGGGACAGTATTGCCCATACAGATAAGATGCTATTTAATATTTACGTTAAATCCATCATCAAATCACCAACATTCGTTTTCTTGACCCTGAAGTGTTTATCCAATTATTCTTTTAATCATTGTAATATGCCAGCGGTGGGGAAAAAAATCAACAATATTGTCGTTTACCAATCATCCCTTTGGAGGATAAAGAGAACAGAAAATGAATTATACTCTTGTTTATATGTGATAAGGAAAGTATATTTTACTACATTCTCTGTTATAACCTCAGACATTCCTGAACAACATAAACAACAGCAATTTTGAAAGCAATTTTATTTACAAATAATATTCAAACTTTATCTCTAATTCTGCTCTCTAACAATTTTATAACATACTGTCTTTCAGAATGGTCTTAACAAAGTGTACTATATACCATATGGCTTATACAATACCAATTCTTATATGTATGCATTAAAAATGCATAAGAATATGAATCACATTCAGTAATACATAGCAAAAAAGAGAGCGTGGAAGACTGGAAAGATTTATTACATTGTATTAAAACATAAAATGCCTGTTTGCAAAAAATGCTTAGTGTCAATGGCACACACACACAATGGGTCTGACACATAATTCAATGAACCATTATTACAGTAATAAAATAAATCCTTGAGGGTAGAGCTCTTGAAATATGTAGACACTTTAAAAAGAAATCGTTACGTCAAAGTTGACAACTGATACCCATGCAAATAAGAGTACCCATACAATCGAACGTGAGTGCCATGCAAACTACAACTATCTGTTATCCGGGTAAAATCACTGTTAGACTACGGAGTCCAGTTCTGTTTGTCTCTAGGCCAGGTAAAACTTCCATACCCTATTGCCCTATTGGCTAATATATCCCTTTTAAGCATGTAGACTTCAGTTATGTTTCTAATGCTGAATTTTACTCATGAAATCCTTTTGAAAGATTGACTATCCCATATTAGTAAATGTCTGCGCCAATCATTATTGTGATTAAACTAAACAGAATAAGCTGAATGCATGCAATGGACATGGTTGATGTAGTTCTGATGTGTGCATGTGTGTTTGTGTAGGACAAATGGGTTGACATGAGTCCTGGGGAGACCTCATTAAACCCTACCTCTCTCCACATTTGAGACATCGACCCTCGGCTCTTTGGAATGTCCTTGACACCCTGTCACTGCTGAGACTGAACACACAGACAAACTTTTTGAGAGTGTATTATAAATTAATCGAAAGCACAGGGAAGATAGACATATGTTAACTTAAATTATCTTCCTTTTGACTTGGTTGGGAATTTTAACATGTTGCTGCTCCAAGTAAATGATTTTTGTTCATTTTTGGCCTGAACAGCACTCATTTACTTAATCAACCCGAACCCAAACCCTAACCTTAACCTTAACCCTAACCCTAACCATTTTGTATTTAAACACACCCTAACCCTAACCATTTAGTATTTAAACACACCCTAACCCTAACCCCTAACCCTAACTCTAACCATTTTAAACATACCCTAACCCTAACCCCTAATCAAGATTTATTGCTAGCCATTATAGTTACTTTGTACCACTTACCCATGTTGACTACTACTTTTACTACATATTCATTAGGTTTACCACTCATTCATCTATTATTATTTATTGATTTTTTATTTATCATTATGATATATTGATTATCTATGTGTTTATTTGTTTTTTGTTGAGTCCATAGACTAAGCCAGTAGTGCACTCTCAACAACTTGGCGCTGAATGTCTCCAAAACCTTGGAACTCATCCTGGATTTCACATGGACCAAAACTGCTCCGCTCTGCTGATCTCACTTGGACTGTTCATTTCTTCTTTATTGATTATTTATTTGTCTGATTGTTTCTTGTTGTTATTTGTGCTATATGTGATAAAAGCCTTAAAATCCCATTATACTTATAAAATGACAATGTAATGAACTACCCTGGTAAATCTCATTGTGTGTTCATCACTAGCTCATCCCAGTCATAACTGGGACATAATACCGTCTTGAAATGTGTATAATTTAGAATTCAGCCAAATAGTATTGAATCGACTTCTGTGTGTTCACCGTCAAGCAATTATTACAGAACCCCAAACCAAGGATGTTAGGTTCCTTGGACATGCTGGTCAGCTATATCTGATATGTACTTTTTGTTGCCATAAAATATTGAAACTCTCTCCATCTCTCAGATGCTGTTGTAGTCAGTAATATACTTATTCCACCTGAATTTCCATGACAACAAATCTTATCATCAGATAAAAAAAAAAACATGTTCAAAAGTATGCTATTTACAAGATTGCTCTTTCCCAAAAATTATAGCAGTGACACTTCAAACAAGTATACTTTGGATGAAGATTGACACGAGAAAATCTAACTATCTAAAATGGATGAGATTAAGCTTCACCTTTAGTAGCATATTGCAAGTCTTAAAATTCTAATAGTGTTGTTGAAATTGAGAGGTAGCCAAGATAAAACTCAAAATGGCGTTGTAGAGCATTTCAGTTATAAGGGACAGAGAAGGAAACCCACTCACAGAAAAAGAGGCAGGTAGTTATCATGACAACAGTGATCTGACCACACATTTTACCTTTGCCATGTGTGCTCGGCAGATTGACGTGGGTGTGGCATTTCATTCGGCTGTGTCTGACCTCACATCACTTCTGCTTACATGGTTGTCACCTCATTCAGAAATAAGATGCCCGCTCTCATGCCCCCTCCTTGTGGGGGCAGGGTCTAATCGTTTATCAGTTGTGGAGGTAGACATGTGAGGCATACATTCTGAAGAGGAAATGCTGCATAAGAGGTAAGAGGTAAGGAAAAGCTTTAGAGTACTGTGAATTGTCCAGATTAGGGGTGGCAAACTTGCAGCTCTCAAGCCACATGCGGCTCCCGGCCAAAATGAATGAGGTTCTTTCCCTTGAAAAAAACAGAGATCGTTATGCAACCTTTGCTTACTGATGCAGAGACAACAATGAAAACATAAATGTTAGAAAAAGGCATTTTCTTTTAAAGCTAAAAGTGCTATCCAGTGGCTGAGAAACATCAGGCAAATATGGTATATTTATAATACTTTAAGAAAGAGACAAAAAAAAACACTGCCGATTGCAGCATACTAAAGCTAAAGGACAACATTGGCTATGTTGACATTGACAAAATTTCTTGGATCGAATCAGAGTTGGGATTAAAATTGATGATGATTTGACGTGCCGTTTTCATGGACGACAAAAATATTGATCCAATTAGGACATGCCGTCACACTTTCAGTCAGACCAAATTACTTTAAGATGTGCAGACTTCGGTGTTAACAAAACAACATTCTGTCTAGTTAGGGTTTTAAATTTTACAGATATTTCATATATTTTTCTACAGTCAAGTCTTTCAACAATCTTTTAATATCGAAGAACATTTTTGTTGAGATACTGAGCAGTTCAGTCTTGTCACCCATGTCTTTTGATCATTCTATTAGCTTCTGGAATTAACAAACTTTTATTCTGACGTCACATGTGCGTAAAAAAACGGTTTGTTCCGAAAAAAAATCCTCAATTGTTTTTGTGCACATCGATCGGATTATACATCAACATAAACCAGACCTCTCTTTCAAAATAAAATCTTGAATCGGGTCAGAATATCAATGGTGTGCATACATTAAGCATTTTATTTCCGATCAAACGTTCAATATATATAAATGTGTCTATTTACACAAAATCACTGAAAGCCATTTAATGCAACAGGAATAGATGTGAAATCACAAGTGACAATTGCTACAACATAAATTCAATAAAACGAGGACGAAAGTAAACAGTCCCTGTACAAAAAAGTCACCAAGTAATGTTAGCGGTTACTTCTGAAAAGCCTGATGCAGAAAATGACTCAGCATTCAACAACAGGGAAATATAAACGATTAAATTTTAATAAGTCGTTGCCTGTGAATTAGTTTCTTGTTCCAGCTCTCACCAACATATCCAAGTGTATGTGGGGAGTGTGCAGAAATCATCACCATTCATTCATTTATCTATTTATTTACATATTTATTTATTAAATTATTTATTACCTATTTATATGTGTCTAAAATGTATTTGTGTCTGTATTCTCACCCCCTTGCTACTGTGACAATGAAATTTACCGAATACGGGCTGAATAAAGTTATCTAATCTAATCTAATTAAACAAGAACCCGAAATCTGCAAGCAATATTTTCTTTCGTAAATGTGCGTTATGGGAAATTAAAGACGGCTCTTTTTAAATGATAACTTGTGGGTGGTCATGAATGTGCATGATGAAAAACGATGTACTCACATATTAGGCCCTTCCTGGTTTTGCCCCAGGGCAGGATTTTAAATCTATCAATTAAAGACCACCAAGCAGTCTTATGTTGTCAAAAATTCAGATAATTAAACAACCATTAGACTAACATTCTACTCAGTTGAATAGTATAAAACAAGATATGGTACTAAACCCAATATGAATTGGCTTAATCAATGAATTATTTGAAAACAAAACCCATTTCATGAATGACTGCTGAACGGATAGTTGAATTATTCATTCATCTTCCATACATTCTATCCTCACAAGGGTCATGGGCAAGGCTGGAGCCAATCCCATCCAACCACAGGCAATAAGCAGGAGACACCCTGAATTGGTTGCTAGCCAATCACAAGTCCCAATGAAACAGACATTCATGCACTGCCACCGAGTGAGAATTAAACCCAGACTCTATGAACTGAAGTCAGGCGGAAGAACCACTGCAACAATGGATTGCATCTTTGAATTACTTTGTATTTACTAATTTATGTTTATGATGTCTATTTACTCCTTTGTAAAATTTTGATCAAGGCAGCTTCCTGGCGCCCTTCTTTGGATGAGCCACCACTGCTTCTCACCATTTTCCTTTAAACATACAATTCCCTTTTTTTCATAAATGGCAAGAAAACCCACAAATTTGGACTGTGTCAACAAAGTTCCTGCAAAAGAAGAGCAACCACATTAAAGAAGGAGGGAAACAAGCCAATTACAGACTGTGATTTACTTCCAGGTGGCTTTATAGGCAGCTTAGCTTGCTGGTCAGGTTCCAGGTAATGCAGTGGATTGCATCCAATGCCATGTACTCCAGTTATCACAGCAATCCCATCTCAGCATCCATGAAAGCCCGCAGTGAGACAGGAATATTAATAAGCAGTCAGTGTTCAAAGTCTGAGTCTGTAGGACTGAACACGATTCACAGTCCCAATTCTTTGCCACTTGGAGGCCACCTTCCATTTCATGTTTCATATTCTGCCAATGTGTGCAGCGATTTCAATACAAACACGCCCTATAGCATGTTCCTTTTTATATCCCTGGTCTCAGATGTTTCTGGATGAAATGCTTTCAGACATACAGTACGGTAGCACACTTCAGCTCAGTGCACTTTTGATTAATGTGCCATACAATTTAATCACCCATGTGAGGGGCGGTTTTTGTTGGCAGTGTCTAATTGTTGAGAATCCTCTCTGCGTTTGTGTTTTGAAAACAGTACACGTCTGTTTTTTTTTTTTGTTTCAACATATGGAGGTTAAAAAAAGAGGTGTGCTGTTGTGAAAGTCCAGCCAGATGCAGCTTTGCTTCATTAAAAGACTATTTCTATTGTTCCATCTTGATGTTTTTCACTCCACTGCACTGCCCCCGCTAACTCTTCAAGCCCAAGAGTTTGGCTGGCAGCAGGATGAAGCATTTTGTGATGTAGTAGCGTGGCAAAAAGAGGATGGCTAATTCAATCAAACCCATTATTCAGGAGGCCACGTCGTGTTATCAGCAGCACTGCAAAGGCATTTTGATGCAGTGCCTTCACATTTAGTCTCACCTCCTCCACACAAACAATTTACCAAGTCACCATGGTTTTGTGTTTATCGTGAGTCACTCAGTAAAATGAGCCGATTTACTTGATTATACATCTCTTTTTTCAAATGTAGCCACGAAATACAATGTCCAAACAGAAAAATGTGCCCTCAATGCAATTGAACAAAGTGAATGAATAACATGTACAAATAATGTGATGACCTTAAATATATGCACCGCTGAGAAGGGAACCAAAGTACTTTGTTGGTACTATATTTTTTTAGTATTATTACCTCAAAACGATTGAAGGACATTAACATATTTCCTGTATTTATTAAATCTTTATTTATCCAGCTAAGACATTTGATCACCAATTCTGATTTGGAGGGGCAACGTGGTTGTGCAGTACCGAAAAACTAAGAAAACCGATTTGCCTCAAGTTTTCTGCTAAAGATAATACATTTAGTTACTTTAGTGGCCATAACTGATATGAGTGTTCATTCATTTATTCATTTTCTGAACCGCTTTATCCTCACAAGGGTCACAGGGATGCTGGAGCCTATCACACTTGACTTCGGGCCGGAGAGATGGGACAATATCCTTTGATATGCATATTATGGTTCCAATTTATCCAAGATCTAAGTTACAAAATCAACTAAAGCGTAAATACATTTCCTGCATCCATTATCTTATTATGAAATTGTCCCAGTAGTGTTCCGTTCTGCTTTTTGCAACCTCCTTGCACTCTGCTGGATTGCTGCATTGGCTGGATTGCTGCATTGCTCTCTTTTGACAGCTGTTCATCATCACAATGTTCTAACAAGGTTTTCTTTTGAGTGCGGTTAAAGCAACTTTGTCCTTTATTTAAAATAACTGGTGCGAATGAAATTAAAAAGCGAGCCCTGTTATCCACCAGACTGATAATGCAAGGCAATATGGCCGTAGCCGACCTACCATTGCTACCATGTTGAAGCTGATGAAAGCCTTAAAAGTGACAACATGGAGAGATTGTTTTGTTTCAGAACTTTTATTTATTGCTAAGTTGTTTTGACTTCAGAATTTCACGTTGTTTAGATGTGTTTATGTGCAAGTGTTCGTGTACTAACGTTAGCTTCCTCCTTGCAAAGCACTGAACTTCTGCACGAATAGAATATGTTTTTACATGTTTGTTATTCATTTTGATACATAATTTTCTTATCATGTTCTCTCATGATTGTGTTCCTCACATCTTTCATACAAAATTGGGACACGTTAATCATTTTAAAAGAGTTTATTTGTTAGGTTGCTTTTTTGAGAACCGTGCAATGAATTAGAGAATTTACATATAATTTACAAAAGTACTGCTCCACTTAAGGAAAATTTCAAACTTTAATTTTGTTTGGACATTTAAATTAATGCATTTTTTTTTCAAAATTCTTCTAGGGGAAAGACAAAGGGTTTAAAGCAATGTAAAAGAAAACGTTAATGTTGGTCTTGGAGTATTTCCCATCATCACGCTCCTTAAAGATTGCCTCATTTGAAGCAAACAGTTCACTGAAGAAGCTGTTTTGGCACAAGAAAAGTGAACAGCTCATAGCTAGGGACAAATGGGGCTCATTGTCCCATAGATTGGATGCCACACTTGATACACAGTCATCATCACTAAATTGTAGTTTAGCAAATTATCAATATTGAAATGATGGTAACTGTGCCCGTATGCAAAACTTTTTCCCCCATTTTTTTAATGTGAAGTCACACAACACTTTGAGATGAGAAGCATTAACGTGTTTTACGGTCCAGATGAAAAAATATTAAGGCCTTCTCTATTTTTTTCATGAGCTTTTATACCAACAGGTTTCTAATGAAGTGAAAATGTTTCATTAAAAAGTATGACAAAAACGATACAGTTTTGTTCAAATTCTCTACCTAGCAACTTGCTTGATAGCTAGTAGTTAGACATTTCATCCAAAAACATGAGGTTGGTTATCACAACTTGGATAGAGATGGTTTTCAAACCATCAAGAGTTCAAATGATTTTTATATTCTCCGTAAAAGGGGGACAGTGATAAAGATAGTGCATTCTGGTTCATGCTCACTGTTTGTAAAAAAAATTAACACTTGTATATCATTTGTAAAAAAAACGTTGTTGTTGTTGTTGACAACATGTAAAACCCCCATTGTTTTTCCTATTAATAAAAGATTCCCTTACATTTTGTGACAACCATCCCTATTGTGGGGATGCTTGTCACAAAATGTAAGGGAACCTTTTATAAATAGGAAATCACTAAACAATGAACTTGGGAAAAAGAAAAATACATCAAATCCAAGCAGAGATATGTAGATGTTCTTGTAATGAATACATTATTAATCTAATAAGTGTTAATAGGAAGACAGTCATGAAAGACAGAAAGATGTCAAAGCCAAACCATTCTCCCCTATACAAGATAGTTGTTCCCCTAACCACACAACGCTGCAACAGCACACTATCAGTGCGTCCTCCGGGAACCCCTCCCAAATTAAAATAAGCCACCCAGAAAAAAAGGATCTGAAGAAGTCTTTTAGATTAAAAAAGAACATTTCTTCAATAAACAAGAACAGACAAGACAGTTGGCTGAATTCGATTTTTGCATATGATGTTTGAGAAACTAAAACGATCTGACAACTGTACTACCTGCATGCCACATCCAAAAGAGTCCTCTTATTTCCTTCAGGGACACTAAATAATTTAGCCTGTAACAAATAAATAAACAAGAGAGCCACTTTGGCCTTCCAGTGCCTCTACAATCATTGTTACAAATGAATGCAATATTAATAAGACATGATTCTATCCAAACGACTTCTAGTGTGCAGAACCCTTTCTTTAATGCATCCTAACGATTGTTATTCTTCTTCTGGGATAAATAGTTGGGTCTCCAAGCACACACTAATGCTAAAGCTTTCTTCTCTAGCCTGCATGACCTAATAAATCTTCTACAACATTCAAAATGGTTTAGTTGCAATCATTTCAATGCGCAAGGATTAAATTACCAAACCAATTTAGATTATGTTAGCCTATAATTGTTTATAGTTTTACATATGTAAATATACTATAATAGATGTGCATATAAGTAGTATAAAATAAAAATTCCCATTGACAGCATTGCTTTCAATATACAGGTCAGTCTTTAGTTTTTCTTTCATTTCTTTGTTTTAAACATGCATTTTTACAAACTTCTACTTCAGTAGAGAGTGTGAACACTAAAAAATGTGTGCATTATTGTGCACATTCAATCTACATACCTGTCTACTTATACGTTTTTCCCATATTTTATACATTTTTTGTTCATTTCAAATCGTGTACGCCGTATAACAATTTTTGCCCCGGATTTGTTCACATTCAAGCTGTCATGCAGCGACATCTACAAAATCTTGAATTCAGTGCATACTGATTGGGCACCCTGATGACTTTGGGGAACATTTTAGACTTTTAAGTGCGCCACATGCACCCCTACGCTTAACACAATTTATGGTCGCATCAGAAGATGTCACTTCCCTTCTTTGAACATTTTTTTTCTCAGCAAGGTTGCTCTTAGTACTGCACACAGTGCTCATGCAGTAAGCTAGAGATAAGGACATTTTCAGGACGACAACTCTCAACATGACACTTGGTAGGAAGGGCAAAAAGACGGAAAATGGGCAATCTGCTGATTTTTCTGTTCCAAAAACTACAGAAAAAAAATCAGAAATGAAAGCAGTGAAATGGTACCTACTTAAGGTCTACATTCTAAAGATCTTTGGTGAAAGACATAAACAAGACATGCAAACATCCACCACATTAGTAGTTCAAAGCAGAAAATCAGCGTTTCACACCTTCATTATTCTCGGTTTCACCATGTTATGTAGCTTTGTGCATAAGTGCTGCAAATGACAACCTTACTTTGATCAATTCTTCTCATCTTTGTATGCTGTCAATGACATTTTCAAGGTGGCATCAATCAAGACATGCATAATGCATTGACAAAATACTTATAAAATGGAACATTGAACATGCTGTGAAAAATATTTTAGAAACCTCATTGGAATTGCCTCCCATATTCAGTTTCATTCATAAATGATATATTTTCTGTAATTTTTAAGCCCTTTCTATGTTTATACATGGTCAATGCCAGCATGATGTTTTTTGTAAAATGTTTGCAATCAAATTTGACCATCTATTGCTTTCCTGTCAAGCTGTATTGTTTGACAGTCTCGTCTAAAAAGCTGTTTTGGTAGGCTCCATTAGTGTGTTTTGAATCCCTGAGTACCCCCACTGTGGAGCATATAAACCAATAAGCATGCATAGAAATAACAAACGTATAACCTACTATTCAATACACCCCCCAGCATGCACAATGGGGGGTTGGAATAGTAAGGTCAGAGAAAAATGTGCATCCTCATCGAGTCCTTTTAGTCACTCTGGTAGTAAGTTTGACCTCACAACCATTGAAAGTACAGCTTTGCTTGTGGAAAACCTGCAAGTAAATAGCTCTAAATGCCATCACGCCAGCATCGCTTTACCCTTTCATTCAAACTATCACGGAATGAACAAATGCCAAGGACAAAAATGAACAGTTTGACAGCATGTGTAGCAAATTTCAGTCACAGGTTGCAAAATAGAGGACAAGTGGTTAATGTGGTTTATCCAAGGGAGGAAACATTTGCCTCAGGGGTTTGCAAGTAATGTACTGTACTGTCAGTATGTAAATTTATCTAAAATGACAGTCTGCCTGCTGAACAAATAACAATTGCCAGCTAAAATTCTTCCTTGTGTATATTATTTCACACATGACATATTCAACGTCACAAATATGCTGAAACAGCGATACTGCTGTTTACAATTTGGATTGAGAGTCAGGAAAGGGTTTTCAGAAATGTGTCACGTATACATATGCACTATACATGCATTGTTCATCACTCAAGGCTCTGTTGAATGCACTTTGCATTGAGATGTGACGCTTTTCTCAAGGCCCTGTACATCAATAAATAATCTTAATAAAATTATGACATCTTTTCAAAAGCCTTATGCTTTTCCTCCCATTTAAAAGTAAAGTAGGTTACATCCCAGACTCACTCTTCGCTTTCGATCAATGTTAATTGTAAATTTCAAACATGCTCACTATATAGGATCACAAATTCCGATGTATTTGGTGACATGTAACAAAATGATTTCCAGGATGATTTCAGTAATCCCTTGAATATCGTGATTAATATAGACCAAACAGGGCCACGATAAACGAAAAACTACAAAGTAGGATCAGCCCCATTTTTTACTCGTATCTCAAATTCCTCGTATGGTCGTCACACTTGTATGTCAAAGTATTACTGTAATCGAAATTGTTATCAGGGTTCTGGAGAGATTGTTGAGGAGTTCATCATTTGAAATGGGTGAATTTGAGAAGAAAGTTGTGATAAGAAGACTGGATAGGTGCCTTCAAGGACAGGAGTTAGTGACTCCTAATGATGAACATGTAAGAACATGTAGTGTGCAAAGCAGAGGAGTTTATTGAAGTTGTTGGCATACTTTCTGCTCTTTATGACCAAGATATTTATGATACAATTTACACAAATTATCGCCGGGGCTCAACAAACACATCAGCAGTCACCGGGAGTAGAAAGATTGGCCTCTGACTGAATGAGAGCATTATAGCAACCATGTATGTGTTAATGGTTACCAGAATATATATGGAAATACCTGCCCACTTCAACCTAACAATATCACATTTAATGGATGTAAGCATTTCCTAAGGGCCCTCAAATTAGCAGAGAAGCTTGTGATCTTTTTTCTGAAAAACAATCAGTCATCACAAAACTTTATGTGGATGTTAGTGGTGCTTTTTCTGGTCCACTTCAGCCGTAGGGCTTGTTCTCTTCTTATACAAGGTAGTAATTCTTCTCGAGATGGCTTTTGACATTGTCTGAGAAGAGAAGTGTATTTCTTAGGGACGACTATTACATGTGATGCAGTTTTCTGGAAGCTTGTCTTCAGGTTATGATGACTCAAAAACAATGACACCGACCCTAGAGACGCACTTAAATCGATGAGAGGCTGTTTGTTTTTTGTTTTTGTTTTTTGTGCTGTGCGTTTTCACTCTTCTAAAGCTGTTAAATGCCTTCGTGCGAGACATCTGACCACTTGAAAATATCACAGTTGCAAAAAAGTCATCCTTGGGGAAAGTAAGTAGTGTGTTTTCACTTTGTTCAGTTTGTAGCATAGCAATTTGTTTCAAATATCAATATTTGCAAACAGCGTTAATGAGAAAACCACGATTAAGTTGTATCATTAACATAGAGAACAATCAGGCAATGTTATTGGAAATGTAATTGACACATAATATCTAAAACAGAACAAAGGCAAAATGGGAAATAATATGTCTATTCTTAAGATTCCAGCAAATAGCATCCTGGGTTCAAATCCAGGTCGGTCCACCTGTGGTTTCCTCCCTCATTCCAAAAACATATATGGTAGCTCGGTTTGACACCCTAAATCGCTCCTAGGTATGGCTGTGAGTTTGAATGGTTGTCTGTCTCCTCGTGCCCTGCGATTGGCTGGCCACCGATTCAGAGTGTCCTCCACCTCTGGCCCGGAGTCAGCTGGGATAGGCTCCAGCACCCCCGGCGACCATAGCGAGGATAAAGCGGTTCAGAAAATGAATGAAAAATGTATTTCTCTACTATTCCCCTTTGCCCTGGACACAACACATAAATCCCAGGATTACATTACATCAATCCTTGTTACTCACTAGTGACTGTAGCAAGAAGTGAACATGTTTGTGTGGGTAGTATTTAACTGGAATCCCCAGCAAGAGGATCAGAGATTCATGAAAATAGATTCAAGGGATTTATCCAGTTATCAAGCTTCTACAGACAAGCTCTGTTAAATGATAGTGGAGACCATTGCAAATGGACCACCCGGCTTGATCAACTGCGAGTCTTTTCTGTGCAGGGACTACATTGGGGGCTCAACAACTCCAACTATAGATTCAATTAAACTGGGAAAGGGATTACTGGTAAAATTCTACAGTTTAGCAGTGTTGGTGTTTCTGCGCTGACTCTGTTTTCACTTTGAGCTGTCAATGACTCAATTATGGCACTGTGATTCTCTGTTAGCACAGTAGTATTTTTGCGTGATTTGAACTTAAGCAGTGACCCAATCATTTGACATTGTATGCTCCATGAAACAAAGAAACCGGATAACAGGAGACCAATGTCCTCCACATTCACATAATTACATGAGCTTTCATATAGGCATGTGGCAAATCAGTGGTCGGAGCGTTTCCCTGTCCGGGTTCGATTCCTGCTTGACCGGGTTGTTTTGGGAAGGGCCACCGGCGTACAGCTTGTGCCAAATCTATCATGTGGATCGACTATTTCACTGTAGTGAGCCCTCTGAGAGTATAAACCGAAAGTCAGGCTTCATAGTTTTAGTCGAAGCCAAAATGTAAAAGCAACAATTGATTTGTAGTTACACATTTTCTACACTCCTACATTGATTCGTTCATTTTCTCTACTGCTTATCCGTTATTACTCATAGGGCAAACATAAAGACAGACAACCATTTGCATGCAAAATCAAACTGACGCCGAGTCAAACCCATGCTGCCCACACCAAAGTCAGGTAAAAACAACAACTGCACTATTAGATGGCCAACCCACGCACAGTCCAAGTGAAACCTGTTTTCACGTTGATTTTCAGTCTTGGATGACAGTGTCACATGGCCCCTTCACAAACATAATCATCTCTAAGTCACATGTATAGTCTTTCCCATTAACTACTTCACCAGATGGGCAATTCTTAGCAGAGCATACAATGTTTAAGAAAAATATGACATGAATCAAGTAAATATATAAAAATATGACGTTTTCCAGGGAGGCGACCCAGCAGCTTGAGTGGTTAGCACATCGGTCTGGGGTCCTGGGTTCAAATCCAGGTCGGTTAACCTATATGGAGTTTGGATGTTCTCACGAGGCCTGCGTGGATTTTCTCTAGGTACTCCGGTTTCCTCCCGCATTACAAAGACATGTATGGTAGGCTGATTGGACACGCTAAATTGCCCTTAGGTATGGGTGTAAGTGCTTGTGCCTTGTAATTGGCTGGCTACCGATACTAGGTGTCCGCCACCTCTGGTTCAAAGTCAGCTGGGATAGGCTCCAGCACCCCCTGTGACCATAGTGAGGAGGAATCAGTTCAGAAAATGAATTGGAAAGAAAGAACAGCTTGACGTTGTTTTGGATGATGCCCAAAAGACCTTTCGTCCATGCGTGGCTTAGTTGACTTGATCTCGTAATGAATGTGCTTTCTCTTACACCTTGCCTATTGGTTCATAAAGAAAAATACTATTCCTCACATTTGAGCGAGTGACTTTGGCACATTGATATAGAAGGCTTTCCAGTACATCAATTCGTCAGGAGTGCCTGTACAAACGCTTGATAGACTTATGTAGACAGAGTGCTGAGCAAAGCAATTCTGGACTTATGTTCTTATAGTTGTAAAATGCATTCTCCTGCACATTGAAGACCCAATACAATATATGAATACTAGGTTTATAAAGGAGGCTCAATTCAATGTCATGTCAATAGCATTATCAAATTTCAATGTGTATATATATTATAATGTTGGTTAGCATTCATCCATTTATTTTCTGTATTGCTAAGCCTCACAAAGGTCGCGTGGGATGCCTATTTCAGCTAGCAACAGTTAGGGAACACCCTAAATTTGCGGCCAGCCAATCGCAAGGCATAAGGAGATGGACAACGATGCATGCACATCCTCTTACCTAGGGCCAATTAAGAGTGTTCAACCAGCCTGGTTTAGGGAAGTGGGAGGAAATCAGAGTACCCAGAGAAATTCCCCACAAGCCCAGGGAGTATGTACAGACTTCACACAGTGTGGATCAACATGAACTATTTGACCCCAGAACTGTGAGGCTGACAGATTTAAAAAAAGGTTAAGTGAGAAAGGAGAAAATGACAAAGTAATTTGAGGCTGTACATAGAAAATATGCAGTTGTTAAATCTGCATATAGTCAGGGAGCAATCTGGAATTGTGTCTATACAAGCCCAAAGAAGAGGTGTCTGAACCTTGATGATAAATAGGAACCTCAAGGATGGAATATTCAGGGACTGTGGTTGACCTCCAAACATCAGACTGTTATGAAATCACAATTGATTCTGAATCAGAATGTTGGCTGTGAAAGATTAAATGCAATTTTTTTTTTCTTTGTAAAAAATTCCCAATGATCAAATATAAAAATATTAAATGAAGGTTTACCAAAAGATTGGTGAGTTAGGATAGATACTGCACACAAGTTAACATATAAATTACCAGCAATTATTACTTGTTTATTTAATAAGAGCACCTTCTTACATTGACATTTGCCAGACTGATAGAGTCAACCAACTGCCAGTGCTCCAGTTAATAATAGATCACTGTTAATTTTACCTGCACCAGAAAATCTGAAAATGCTGTATGATGACAAATTTGAATGCAGATTTTTCAAAAGTTGCCACAGTGACTGGGAGCATTAAGTATAGGATTTTCTCCATAAACTGTCCAGTGGAAATTTTGTTTAGTTTCCCCAAAATTCAGATGTTATAGTGGTAATGTGGTTTTACTAAACCCACAAATTTCTTTTACACCGTTCTATATCAGTACTAAGAGTTGAAATTGGTTATACAAGTATCTCAGGCATCATTGTGCAGCCTATCACAGTAATCCTTTCCTTGAACCCAATCTGCTTACAGTATATCAAGCTCTCTATATCTTGAGCTTGGATCAGATCCCAGAGCAAAGTGATTGAAAGAATCAGGAACAAGGTAATTGAGTTGGACATGGAACGTGATAGTAGCACCTGACATGGTGGTCTCTAGAGATGGAATTCTTTATTGATGAAAATAATGATAGTGGAAGAAGATGAAATGATTTAAAATGATGGAATAAGTTATTTGTAGATGGTATGACGGTTACCACAATACATCATTTATTCCTAATCCATCCCTCATAGGTTTCAAACAAAGCCCATATCAATATAAATAAATTAATATAAAATCCACAAAAATATGCCTTGTCTAATACAGGCTTATCTCTACTTATGAAATTAATTAGTTCCAGAACCTTTTTTTGTAACTTGAAAATTTCTTAAGTAGATCAGTACTTTCTATGTAAATTCTCTAATTCGTTCCACAGTTCTCACACAACTACCAAAGGAACCCTTTAAAATTAATAAGTGTCCCAATTTTGTCTTAAAGATGTGAGGAACACACACAAATGAGAGAAAATCATTTATTAATGTCTTAAAGTGAATAACAAGCATACAAAATATATCCGTGTTGAAACGCTGGGGAACAAGAGGCAGCAACCCGAGAGAGAGAGTGAGTGAGTAAGAGAGAGAGAGAGAGAAAGAGAGAGAGAGAGAGAGAGAGAGAGAGAGAGAGACAGAGAGAGAGAGAGAGAGAGAGAGAGAGAGAGAGAGAGAGAGAGAGAGAGAGAGAGAGAGAGAGACAGAGAGAGAGAGAGAGTAGACAAACACAAATAAATGAAAACACATCTCATGAACGCAACATTAAGAACTGAAACAACATTACCAACATTAATCAACAACAAACATTAACGTTTTATGATTTCTTTTAGACACTTTTTGGGGCTTTTCGTAACTTGAATCTTTTTTTCATATCTCAAGGTACTCATTTGGATATAAAAAGCCCTGAAAATTTCATACCTAGAGGCATTTGTAAGTAGAGGTATGACTGTATTTCATTGTGCTCCATAGCAAACTACCTCTTGTGAATATAATGTAAAGCTGTAAAATAACCTGTTCCTGCAACAGTGGTCGTAATAACACCAATCCAATGGACTGAAACAAGTAGACACTTTATAATGAGCGATAGACTCACTCAGCTATTCAGCACCACTCTTCCTGGTATGTTCTTTAAATTACAGAAGCCAACCATGCGTGCAGCATATTCTCACCCCTAAATGTCCAAGGCTTTCTTTTAGTTGAATCTAGTGAACTGTGATCTGCTCCACTGAATCTGCCCGGCTCATGGAATAGGGAAAATGACTTGTTTCCAACTGTATCAATGACTCATTTCCAAGAGAGAAGCAGTGAGTGTACCATGTATTCCATTATGATCAACCCTGTGATTCAAAAGCCGGGTGAGCTTGTGTAGAGCATAAAAAACTCAATTTGAAATGTCACCACACAATGTCAAATTCAATATTGTGACCACATCTAAAGTGCTGATGGTTGCTGTCATAATTGACTCGCACTACCACTCAATGGAAAAATAATATTGTAGAAACTTTAAAAGGACACAAACAAATCTCATTGCTTGTGGATGGGATTGAATGATTGACACAAAATGTTAAAGTTCTGACAGTATGTTAGAACAAACACAGGGACTGGAGGCAAATGGCAGATAATAATAACAAGAGCGATAATGAAAACAACAACATTAAATAATAATAATTGCAATAATAATAATAATAATAATAATAATAATATTAATAACTGGTTGTCCTCCAGATCCTAGAACACTCATTCATATGGTCTTAATAGATGTAAATGATCACTCTTGTAACCAACCAAGAAGTGGTTGATATCATAAAGAGATGGGAGACATAACCACTTTGGACAGCAATGTTACGTAAATGACGACATGTTAGTTGTAGGAACTGTCAGTCCCCAATCTGGGCGTGATGGAGGAATGGTCTGCATTCCAATTACAGACACAGCACCAAAGAGGTGGCCAAAATCAAGATCACCTGACTATTTAAGTGAATTGGGTCTCCACCCCATCGCCGGATGATCTCTATCATTTATTTACCTCTTAATCTTTTCATGTGTTGTATTCTTGTGATTGTTACTATTCATTGACCATATCGCAAGACCATGTTCTTCTTGTACATGTGCCTCGCCTTCTGCTGTGGGGTTCACATTTCTCAAACACCATGCAGGTTCTCTCTGCCATGTCTTATCCACATCTGGTAACTTCACCTTCTAAACCTACAGCAAGCCTCTTGAACTCCATGAATCACGCTGGACAATACCGTAGGTTGCTTCGGAGTCTGTACTCACGATCCGGCCTCTGTCAGGCTCGAGTTGTTACGATCTTGGGTACAGTTCCTAATGAAAGCTACTATAAACAAGGTAAAATAGGTTAGAGCAACCACAAAAAATGGATGCCTTTATATAATGCTTAGTTCTCTTTCTGTGTTAATTTTCATTTTTCTGGCTGAATCTAGAAGAGCCAAGTTTCTGGGTCATTTGATAAGCACTATGCACTAGCTAAGTAGAAACTAAGGCGAAGAGGACTTCATGGCTGATGGCTTGAAATGTTGTAGGTCGATAACATCGAAACTTGAGGACTCCCCGCATGGGGGCCTGCTGGTGCTTCTTCTGACAGTGACACTAATGTGAGCTAGAAAGCAACGAACAATATTCACTTTCTAGCTCTGGCTTATTGGTCATGCTGTAATACAGTAGTGCAGCAAAGTTCAGTTTCCAAAGTTTTTTTTTCTAGATCACTCACTGTTGTGACCATTGACACAACTGGCACCACAGAATATCTCAGAAAATCATCTTGCATATCTTTCACAAATAAAAATAGTCTTGCTGAATAGGACAAATCTCCAGGCAGGTAAACTAATGGAAAATCTTGCAGTCATGCACCATAAACTTTGCATGCTCAAACTAGGGAAAATGAGTGTGGAAAGAAGATAAATTAGGCTTAAAGACACATTGGATGAATGGAGGGATTTGGTGTCAGCATAAACATGAGTTATTCATCAATAAAAGTGAAGTTTATTTAGTTGTAGGTTGGACTCCAACAGCTCAGCTGTGTACCTGACAACTCTGACTCCTCTGTGAATAAAACCAGGAGTAAGAACTGCCAGCAGGAGCTCATAAATTGGCTGCCATGTGGACATATGGATTATAGGGAATTTGCATCCGTTAATGATGCTTGTTGGAAATTATATAAATAACAATTAGCAGTTGGTGAGGCTGAAACTAATTACCCACATTCTTTATTAAGCGCTGTTTCAAAATCCCTCTACAGATTCTCCAAGGGGCATCTTTCCAACACTCGGCCCTGCAGCAGTTGGTACTCACATAAACCAGCATTATATATATATATATAAATAAATACATGAATATTTATATATATATATATATATATATATATATATATATATATATATATATATATATATATATATATATATATGTGTATATATATGTATATATATATAATATGTATATATATATATATATATATATATATATATATATATATATATATATATATATATATATATATATATATATATATATATATATATATATATATATATATATATATATATATATATATATATATATATATATATATATATATATATATATATATATATATATATATATATATATATATGTATATGTATATGTATATATATGTATATGTATATGTATATGTATATATATATGTATATATATATATATATATATATATATATATATATATATATATATATATATATATATATATATATATATATATATATATATATATATATATATATATATATATATATATATATATATATATATATATATATATATATATATATATATATATATATATATATGTATATAGATATCTATATTGTGTTGTTAAGTTGTGTGTTTACGTGCGTGTGTAAGGATGTAATCAGCTGTCACTTGTAATTCCACCCCAGTTAGGAATGTCTTAGCATTTCATTTTAATGGTTTAATAAATTCTGTATACCTTTTTCTTTATTTGTATGCATACATCATACAAAATTAGTATACTTTATTAATTTAGAAAGGGTAAAGAAGGGTTATATTAAAGATAGTGGAACATATTCTCCTAATACATTGTGAAATATATCTCTAGTTACAAAAACTCCAATTTACAAAACCATTTCTAGAACACAATTTCCTCAGTAGAAGTAACATTGCTATTAGCTTTTAGAATTTTTAATTTGAAGAGGTTGACTTACTTTTAGCTGATCAAGCAATAGCATTTTCAGAGAAACTGGAAAAAAATCTATGGTGATTAAAAAAAAAAAACCAACAAAACTTGAATTTGCCTACTAAAGCAATTGTTTTTTTCATTTTATTGCAATAGAATCACATCCCTCTAAGAAATATGTTGAGGAGACCTTGTTGAATACTGTTGATTGATGTAAGCACTTTTCCATGCTGCTGAACTTAAGTCTGAGTTCAAGATGAATCAGTCATTAAAGCATGAAAAGAAAATCTGCCTCCAGCAGACAGTGCATAAAAACTGACTGAGTGCGTTGGGAGGAGACAGAAGTCGGGAGGAAACCAAGTGAAACGTAGAAAGAGTAGGTCAGTTCTGCACTTTTAACCCAGCTATATCTGGAGAGTCGCTTTGGAACAGTGTATACTGCGTCACCAAAAGGTCAAGGTCCCCCTCCATTCAATTAAGTCCTAATAAAAGGTGACATGATTTTGAACATGTTCAGTGTAAGACTGTATGACAACCATTATATATGATGGCTGTGCCAAAGAAGTGCAATTTCACGATTGATGTCATGTGGATTCAAGGGTTTATTGTTAGATCCTATAGTAAAGATATGAAGAAAGTACAGTTTAAGTGTCCCCAAAACACTTTGACAATACATTACAAAAACAACACAATAAATCAAATTGACAGTGTTCAGAAAAACAAACGTGATTGTGTTGCACATAAAGGTGGAGCTCAACAGCTGGAAAATTTTACATCCTGAGGTATAGTTATATGATTGTATTGCATTGTGTATGATGGATTCAGTTTATGTTTTCTCTTTCATGTGAATGACCACAGTAGAACATTTGACATGCTGTATGTCCAGAATAGAGAATTTAACAAAGCAGGGTTGGATAGGGCATGCACAAATGGTATTAAATATAGCGTTATTTTGCCTTTGCCTATGACACGACACATGTCGACTTATAAGTCAAATTCTTGTCAAAAATGCTCTAGCATGTTTGCAATGTTGAAATTACTTATTTGCATTTTGATTGATATACTTGGTGTAGAACACAGTCGATTTTGGCAAATGCTACATGTCACAGGCCGTGCACATGGTAGACACTTAAGAAATCATGGAATTTACACATCATGGAATATCTCCTTTAAATTAGAACCATGCGATTCTTTGCAATGTGAGTGGAAATTGGAGTACCCGGGGATAACCCACACAGGCCCAGGGAGAACTTGCAAATTCCACAAAGGTGGACCAACCTGGAAAACCCGAGAGCTGTGAGGCTGACGTGCTAACCACTCAAGCCACCGGGTCACCCTTATTTCTATTTATTTATTTATTTTACAAAGCAAATAATGTTGAGAAATTGTATATTAACACTTGAAAATTCAGGTCACTTGACCATGTGTTACGACTCCCCCTGGTGGTATGATGTACCAGGGAGTCGTAACTACCACAGCAGAAAAATTCGGGCAATGAGTAGCCAGGCACAATGCAAGTAGCATTCAATGATAATTTATTTACAACAAAGTCCACCGAAAACCTGGACTACAGGACAACACAGGGGAAGCAAAAGATACTTAAGTGGCACCCTCAAATAAAAAAGGCAAAAAAAAACACCCTATGCAGCCCAAAATAATTAACTTTATCAACATAAATACTCAATATAATAATGAATATCGTACTTATAGACAAGTGAAGCTGGGGCAAACAAAACCTACTTATCTCTAGATAATGGGTGCTATCTAAAGAAAGTCAGGACTCCACTGCCTCAGCATCTACAATCACAGGTAGTCGGGCTCAGGGCTGAAAAATATGAGGGTTTAAATAAGGACAGGAAGTGGATCTTGATTGGAGGAGGGATGATTGGGAAGTAGTCACAGCTGTGCTGGCCTGGGCAGGGCTTTGCCACAGGGGTGGAGCCACAGTGCCATATACCTGCAGAAGAAAAAAACAAACACAAACCTACACAACCTACTACAGAATGTATATCCAGGCTGACAGCCATAACACCATGTTTAGAGCTTGATTTTTCTTTTATCTAGAGTTATATAGATTTTGTTTGTCTGCTTTTTTTTTAAAAAGTATTATAAACAGTTTTGCTGAACTGGGGAATACACTTGAGGGACCTCATTGAAACTTTTGCTGAGACAGGAATCTATTTTACATGAAGGATCTTTCATGCTAGCCCAAGAAAGCAGGCATAATTTAAGATAATTTAATGCAAAGCCATTCAGTGGCTGTTGAGCTAGCAAGATGCAATGGTGCAACGAGGTCTCGGAGGGCAATCAACGATCTGTGCTAACAACCCACCTCAGGCAACCAGTGGCGCAAATAAACACAGGCAGATCAAATGAAAACAGACAACATTTCATGCAAGGAAATTGCTTGCATGTCATTGACACCCCCCTCTAGTACACACAGACACACACTATTTGAACATATAGTAAATGTGTTTGTGAGACGGCATGCATACAGTTATTTAAATCAACTTTCTCTGGTGCTTGGGTGTGGCCTGGATTTTCAACACTTCATTTTTGCATGGCACTCAAAACTGTCTGCATTTCATCTTATGTTCGAACTGTCTCTTCAAAGACATTTACAGTTGTATCAGGTCAAAAGTATCACCTTGGTAGCTGGCTAACAAGAAGGCCTAACAATAGAAGCTTGATTTACTGTGATTTAGGTTTGCAGGCAATTTAGGCAAACACTTTTGTGTATTCTATCAGATGTGTGAAATATTTTAGCCTGCTTTATACAAAAGCCAGGCGAAATCTTAAAAAGAAAGCTGAGATAGAATCTTCACACATGACTGAACCACTGAGCAATCTTTAGGAGAATGTCCCTACGCGTGAGTCATCGTGCCCTTTTTTTCATGGATGTGAAATTTGCATAACTACAGTTGTAACCACCAGGGAAATTTTGGTTTCTCTCAACTAAGCTCTCTTCTGTCTTTTTTTTCTTTCTGTCATTCCAATCGGCACCAAAGGAAATAATAATCGTAGCACTCAAAAAAAGAAGGTTTAGATATAAAGATATTTTACCTAAGCGGCAGGCAGTTAAATGAAATATGTATGATTTATCATACTTTCATTGATTGATTCTTTAGAACTGTGATAATGCGACTTGTGTTTCACTATTATTTTGCAGTTATCACATTTTGCACCTTCAATGACATTTATCAGCAGTCTGTTTCATGTCTTGATAATACCAGAACATCTGTACAGACATGGACTCGAACCATCTTTATTTAGAATATCAATCTTTGTTCATTTGTAGATATCGTGGTATTTTATGCACTACATGCAGATCTAATGTAGACTTTCTTCCCGCTTCCACTGCAAAATAAGCTTTAATCAGCTAATGGACAACATTATAACAAACCTCAATGCTCTCCTCAAGACTTAAGGTCACTCTTAACCTGATATTGGTGTTGACAGGGTATGTGTCGATGTTTTCCAATTACTCTTATAATTCCATAATTGCTAGAGTGTGTGAAAGAGAAGGACACATGAAGATAAAGATTAGAAACACAGCGCAGTGAGAGAATTCCCTTTCCGGTCTCTCCCCAATTAGAAGTATTAGACAAAGAGCCCTGAGAGAGAATAGATTGCATCCCATCTAGAGTGTGAGATTACTCATGGCCGAGTGGTCCACTGAGGAAACACAATGTTCTGCATTGTGCAAAAGTGGAATTTAATGGACATTAAACCACCACAATGAACAACTTTAAAACAAGATAAAACAAAAATACCTATTGTGGTTTACTGAAATGACTGCCGTCATAGATAAGATGTAAAATTAGGGGTTTCTCAATTTTTTTAACAATACCTTAAATCCCAGATGCTTGTTGACAGTGGTGAATGTCTTTGAAATGGATTGGAATAGTCAGATAAACATACAACAGGTTTTTTTCCCTCCCAGCCGATGAGCGAAACCATGTGAGAAAAGCTAAAGTATGAAACATTTGCAGTATGACAAATTTATACAATTAAAATAACATAGGCCATATATCACCGGTGAAGAAATAATGAAAAATACAGTAATATAATTTTGAATACATGCTAAAGAAGGGCTCTCAGGGGACTAAAAATAAAATGTATAAGAATAAAACTGTGAACTATACTGTATAATTAGTAGAGTATACTCTAATCCCTGAAATTTTGTGGATAATTTAGACCAGGCATGCTCTCGAGCAGTGTGTTGACATACTCTCATCATGCCAGCTTCATGGCCTTATCTATGACATAGTGCTGGTCACTTTTTATTCCTAGCCCAAGAAAGCAGGCATAATTTAAGGTAATTTAATGCAAAGCCATTCAGTGGCTGTTGAGCTTGCAATACGCTAGACTTGGTTGATGTCCATGGAAAAGGATACTGTTGCTATTTTCCGAATGTTCGCTTCTTCTTTCTTGGTATAACGCATGGTAGTTTCATTTATGCCACAATGGCGTGCCACGCCTTTAGTATATGTAGCAACGTCACTTATATGGTCACTGATATCATGTCTTGTTTTTTTCTTGGACTCATTAAATGGTCCACATAGGTGGTCCACGCATAGGAGGCATTTTCAACGGTGATTCAAAACCCAAAATAAGCAGGAGTAGGCTCAGCGTATTCTTTCTCCACAGGTGATGTGCGCGAAGCAAAATTAAATCGGAATAAAACAGGACAATGCAAGAGATTGTCCTTTTCTGCTTTTTATACAATTTGGCATGCCATTCTTCTACGGTGAAATATCGCTTCTCCTTCAGCTTCGATGCCACCCAATTCAGCGCCTAAGGAAGACGACCATTGAGGATAGCTCTCTAACTCTGTTCTGACAATACACTCCTTTTCTGTTACTTTATTACATTTGGTGGCCTTGATTACATGGATGTATAAACTCTAAAGGAGGGGTGGATTACACAATTGACATGTTTGAGTGTATTTATTTATGTCCGTGCATGTGAGTTGAATCTTCAGCCTAATACATGTGTACAAAAAACATTTATCTAGCAGAGAAATAAAACTCAAGAATGGATAGTAAAATTAACATGGCAAATGACTAATTTGTCATTAGATATATGTATTTTCTCTCAAATAATAATAAAAGGAACAAAGATAACTAATAGTTTCATCAAAATAACTGTCGGAAAGCATTGATTGAATGGGGGCAAGCAATCATTTTCACAATTTCCACAATAATACAATGAGTTAAGAATAAACTGAGCCATAATGGGGAAAGTCTGAATCTATTGAAGACGACGAAAATGCCAATAAAATCTGAAAGTAATTTAGTCGGCTGGCCTCATCCTACAACACATAGCTAAAAGAAATCCAAAGCTTGTTAACATTAAATAATGTTAATCAGTCTCTGTAATCTGAAGTCTGTGGGCTCTTATTAAAATATCGTCTTTTTAACATGCTGTCAGTGGACACCATTACTGAACCAATTAGCAGGATTGAGTCTTCCACTTAAATATAAGACCTTCTTGCCTTGTTTATTAGACACAATTCCAAGCAAGCACAACCATAGCTTCATTTTATAAGCATCATTAACGCCATACTCAGCTCAACTTCAGCTTTTTAAAAATTCCACTCATCTATGTAATCGTCTGTGTTAAAAGGTAGAGAAAAGTGCCATACAACAAAATATTTATTAGTAGTAGTACAGCAATGCTTTAGAATTTTTGACTTTCAAGAGAGTTTTTGTTTAGAGTTCTGTTTTGTACAGAAGCTCACACGTTGAAAATTCAGATAATGCACTATTAGGAGCTCAGTTATATTATTGTCCGCACCTTGTATTTTATATATGAAATGCCACGCACCATCATAACACACCACTACAGGAGATGGAAACGACTTCCTGAAGCACAAATGGGCAAGAAAGAATATTAACTGAACATACTGTCTATGCCATCAGGGCTGTGCATTCTAAAGGTGCCACACAATGATGGGATGCAATCACTCAATTAAAAACAAAACAAAACAAAAAAAATACTTTAAACATCACTTGCAGTTGGCTGTTACTGCATTGTTATTTTAGCCTACTTTGCACTTTTAGTATTTTGGTTCGTTGATTCTGTTAAGTTTACGGATGCGTGCGGGTGAAGCGGAGTGGACCCAAAAGTGGGAAGCAGGGAACATTGGGAAGGGGGGCACTAAAATGTTATTAAATAAACATATACTAAAATGAACCTTATACAAAAATCATGGAAAACGAAACAAAGTAACTATAGAGCAAAATCTAAATTTACGGGGATAATCCGAGGCACATGAGGACTTGAAATGGTCATTCATAAACAGACGATCATACAAGTGCAGACAATGAAAAGGGGTTTAGCAGACAGGGGTTGTTGACAAGACAACACAAGACAAGAAATAGTTGGGAGATATGAAAGGCAACTAATAAGAAGACACCAGGGGCGGCAAAAACAGGTGAAATCAAGGGAATATTAAAAAAACTATTACATTTCAAAGGAATCTAATCCTAACAGATACATTTCCATAATGATATTGTCTGTGATGAGTATATCTAACATAAATATATGTACTACTCAAAAAGAGTGACAATTGACAGTGACCCCAACATTTTTCTCCAAGGTAAAACAATCAATATAATCACTTTTGACTCACAACTTGTCTTTAAACGGCATATAAAAATAAAAAAAAAACACTCTGAATAGAATAAAATTTAATTTGTCCAATTGTAGGAAGTATTGGACAAAAAAACTAAAACGTACCTTCACTGTCAGATATTAAAATATCACAAATGCCTTAACTGGGACACTACTGTTAAATATGCTGACACCACCTCAATCTGCAAAATCCTCCATCAAAAAGCTCCTCCTCCCCTGCAAGAATTTGTAAATAAAAATTTCAACAGATCAACAAAGGATGGCTCTATAGGTGACTGTGTAGTTCCCTTTGGAAAGAGTGCATTTAGCCAAAGCACCTTCCCTGTTCCTGCCTAACATACCTGTAACTCAATACCAATTAATCACACGCAAACTCCCATCTCTGAACCTTTTCGCCAATCATCTTAAACACTGGGTGACAAACAAAATTGTTACACAACGCTGCCTAAAACTCAGCTACTTGTATGTGTGTGTATGTCACATCATTTATCTTCAAAAAGCACAAGGGAGTAAAGATGGAAATTAGCCTTCGGCTATAATCTTACATTTAACATACATGTGTCTGTGTCTGTATTCTCACCGTCTTGCTACTGTGACAATGAAATTTCCCAAATAAGGGATGAATAAAGTTATCTAATCTATGTTCATTAACATGGATATGTATATGTTCATTAATATGTACTGTCCCTTTATTAAATCAAACTCAAACATGTAGGATTAACATTTGGGATCCATAGATAATTTATAGTAACATTATAATTATTTGATTTAGAAGAAGCTCTCTATCTAAAAATAGTCGGGTTCATCACAATAGTGTACAAACAATTTATTTCTTTGCATCACCTGACTGGAAATATCTTATTTGCTATTTACTCTTTTTGCACGTTTTGCTGTTGTTGTTGCTTCCGCTTGCCCGCCTACTAGTCTCATTGAAAACAAGGTCAGTGCTTGGGTTAATACTGTGTAAGTAAACCAAGCCAGGAGCTTTGGGCTCTTGAATCCATATTGAATTCAAAGCTTTATTGTCATTGTACATAAATACATACTATACACCTATCATTGCTTGTACTTAGAGCAGATGAAATGGTATGATGTAAAGATAAAACAAAAAAATGGCATGGATGTGGCACAAAACATTAGTATGATGCGTTATTTTGACTGATCTTTAGATTTTTCTTGGTCCCTGTTTATAATTTTCAATATTTAAATGATCCACATCTCTGGGTTTATTTATTTGCATGCAAACTTAGGATGGGTGCCATAAAGCTTTACACAAAAGATGTGCTTTGCAGGCAAGCCTCAGGCAAATTTCATTTACCACAGTGTTGAGATACAAGCAAGAGATGAGAAACACAGTTACTAAGGCAGAGTTACTCAGTGCCCGTGGCCCTGCACATAAGGATGGTGCAGAAATTGAGAGCCTGGAGTACTCATTAGTATCCTACAAACCATAACACAGAGCAGTTTTTGCTTTGGGCATTAACAACGGTTTGTTTTCCTTTTGTCCACAATGTTGCTAAATTAATGTGATAGATTTTTCTGTGGCGAGAGCAAAATGTGTATCTAGAGAGACACATGGTTCTAAGGAACGCTGGGTAATGAGGTGAAAAACTAATACTAAGAGTCATGTTGACCACCATTCTTAAACCAATATGAATTTGTCACGCTTGATAAAAAGAATTTTGGGGACAACATTTTAATTGTGGATTCTCCCCATGTTGACATTCTTGATTCTGATCTGCGCCGATATTGTTTGATTAACTTCGAACAGTGTTTTTCAATGTTTAAAATCTCACAAGGCAGATGAATAGAAAAACAAACTACAATTTCTTCTTAATTCACTCACAAAATGACATCCTCGGTCTGAAATCTGGGTTTGTTTAAGCAAATACTAAACTAACAGAAAGAGATTTCATTCAATGGTGTATTGTAATTTATACATTATATCAATATAATATCAATATCTAACATCAGATTGATATCTAAACTTAGATATTGTGACCTTCTTCCCATTGCCATATATTCATATACTGAAAAATTAATTGACTGACTACAAAATAAATAAAAAAAATAAAACAACAAGAGCTTTTCATCAATTACCCCAAACTTAATCATTTTATTTTTTATTTTCACCTGAATATTTAAACCTGATAACCTAAGCAATTCTTTTGGAGGCCTACTGTATTTTTTGGACATAACAAATTTGTCATAGCAGAATTAAAAAAAAAATATAATAATACACAAATAAGATGGAAAAAAAGTCATACTGGAGCTTAAGTTAAATTCAAAGCAAAATGTTATTTTATAAGCGACCAACAACCGATTTGATTCCTTTTAGTTTTAACAATAAAATGGAGAACAAAGGCAACATCATAATTTTTCAGTTATTAAGACTCTATAGCCTACACAATATTAATTATTTAAACTCTGTTAAACAGGCAACTGGTGTTTTTAGGCATCTATCCACCCATTCAGCTTAATCCCCTGTGGGGTTGTCATAGATAAACAGTCAATTTTCCTGATAGATTTGGCTGCCAACTTTTTATGCCGGATGCCCTTCCTGACACAGTTCACAAGTAGGAATCGAAGCCAGGTCTCCACAATGACAGCGGGGGTGTACAAATGATTTGAGTTACCACCCAGGTAAACAGGCATCTGGTGTGATTGGCCCCAAAATATAGTAAAAATATCGTCAAATTAATAGTTTCTCTGCATCTCTCTTAGGAACATTCTCTCATATGCTTTTTGGCTTGTCAGTATGCATTTTGGCAAATTCCTGTTTCGTCAATTTTTAATTATCTCAGTGACGGAAGAGTGAGCAATGGGTAGGCTTGCTTATATTCTAAGCCTGCTTTGCTGCATGCTGCTCAGGGCATCTCAAATCTGTAGGGTAGAGAAAATGTCCAATGTATAAACCAATAAATAAAGCCTGATGTCAGAAAGATTGTTTTAGCTGCAGGTAGAGACACATAGGATTTGCGCCTTAATTTCATTCATCTTCCAAACCACGCATCATCGAAAAGATTGCGGGGGTTGCTGGAGCCTAACCAATGTTACTTCGGGCAAAAGACTACACCATAGACTGGTCGCCAGCTAGCCGTAGGGCACATAGAGAGACAAACAACCGCCCGCACCTCCCCGTATGCCTTAAATAAAATCCCAATAAATATCTGATGTTTGTCTGTTCTCCTCATGCAAGTGTGTTTTAATATTAGCTTGTCCAAATGAGCCCTGTGATTTAGTTACAAACAGACTAGGGCATACACTTTGTCCATGGCCCAGGTGTCTTTACAAAAAAAAAAAAAACAGCAACAACAAAAAACGGGCCAAAAATATTTGGGGCCCGACCTTTAAGGCTGGAATGGAAAATGCAAGTCTCTAAAATGGATTTTCACTCTCAACAAAGATAAGGTCAGCTTGAGAAACAAGCTTTTTTCATCTTTGGGAGACAGCAAAGATATCACAAAGAAATGAAATGCTTGTTGTAAGTCTTATTAAATTGGAAGAGGGGGAGAGAAATTGTAGGACAGGCTATTTGGAAAATTTACATTTCAGTGTTTTCTCCAAGTTATTTGCCATTTCATGGCGAAGAACGATATGGTGTTGAAGTTTAATGCACTTGCTTAGTTTCTCATCTCCAAAGAAATCTTTTGCATTGTAAAAATTGTCTCCTATTGGCAGCTGTGACCTACTTTTAGATATTCATACTTCAGATATTACATGATACACACACACACACACAAACATACATGCACACACACGACAGACACATACGTAAACACACACACACATACACACATGTCCATACACCCACAACGTGCTAAAACCTCAGTGAAGAGGAAAAACAGTGGCATCTGGAAAGTTGTCCTCTGGGAAGCATTGACATGATTTGCGGGGGCTTACTCTGTTCCCTCTAGTTTTAATAGTGCACCACTTTTCAATGTGACTGCCATGTGGTAATCCAACTGATTCACTTGTAATTTGTGAATTGCCAAAACATACCTGTTTAAGATCTCAAAAATGTACTTTGATTTAATGTAAGGAGACACATGAGCAATTTATAAATAAGTGAACATTAATGTTTAACTATGGTTTAAGTGTCTCCGCAGCCCAATAAGGGAGCATTAGTCCCTGTAGCGTGGATTCAGTTGAACTGGCAAATGTCATCTAATATTATCGGTATTTTTACTCTGCTACTTGGTGTGCCAGACTGACGGCCACACCCCCTTCCCTTTTCTTTAAAAAAAAAAATATATATATATATATATATATATTTGAATGATATTAGCTACTGATGCAATATGAGCACCAACTTTATGCAATTTTGTGTCTTACGTAAAATAGCCATCAGTGGACTCATAAACCCATTCAATTAAATACTTTGTGATTTAAAAAAATGAAAAGAAAGCATACTATAAACTGATGAATTCATCGAGGACAATCATAGTCTGTTCAACCCCTTGAACACTTGTTCAATTACATTTATAACTGACTCGAAATTAGCTAATCTGATTAACTAATTGCTTTTGTTTGATGAAACACAATTAAGATGAAAACATGTAAATGTTTAAACAGATACAGCAGTGGTGTTTAGTGGCCTGCAGGAAAGTATTAAATAAGGGCAAGCGGAAGAAGCTTGTTTTCATCTTATTTTGTGTTAAACACCTAACTTTTAACACTAGAGGGAGGTTGTACTCAAACAATGCCTCTCCATTAGCTCAGGAGTCCAAACGTGACAAGACAGTGAAATCAATGGAGGAAGCTGTTGAATTTCACTATTTAGTTTTACATACATTTATAAAAAAAATGAAAAATAAAAGTAGCGGGCCCGGCCGCCGTATGAAAAGAAGTGCAACTTATAGTCAGGTAAATTTGATAAACTAAATGCATGAGTATATACCAGTCATGGGCAAACTATGGCCCGCGGGCCATATCTGGCCCACGAGGCGTTTTAATCCAGCCCGCCGACGTTTTCCAAATAATGTTTATTTTATTTTCATTTTATTTTTTTTCCCCAAGATGGCGCCTTCACACGGAAGCCAGTGGCAGTAGCTCTGTCCACTCTTAATCTTTTTTTGTTGTTGTGTTTTACAGCCTCTCTATCGTTTTTTAAATGACATTTTAATATTTCTTAATACATTCCTTTTTACTTTACTTTGTACTTTATACTTTAAACTTTTTACTTTAATGATGAGTGATGAGTATGTTAATACTTTAGTAATTTTTTTTGTTTATGTTTCATATGTACTGTTAACGGATGCAGTTTTTTATATGTATCGTATCCTGTGCTGACCCGGCCCATCTGTCAAATTTTTAAAGTCAATGTGACCCCCGGGCTGAAAAGTTTGCCCACCCCTGGTATCTACTGTAAAATTTTTATTTATTGCAGGTTTGTGTGAAACCTTTCAAAAACGAAACAGCTCTAAAGTTTTCTGATTCACATGTAATATGACTAGATCATTTCACAGATGAAACTATTATACTTATCCCAAAATAAGGCATATTTTTTTCCAATAGAAGAATCTAATAGAAAATATTCAAGTAATAATCATGTTTGCTTGTTACATTGTAAGAAGTGTGAAGTCACATCAAGCTTAGCTGCAGGCATTGTAATTCCCTCCAGAATGCCATCATGTCCATTTCTGCTGCTATCAAATCTGTTCTGTAAATCTCTACTGCTGCTATCCAAGTTCTGTGGGAATTGAAAAGTGCCTCGGGCTGGCCTAAAACTCGTTATGAAAGCCTTTATGACATCCATGCTAGTTTACAATACTGTGTGCTTGGTCATGTTGGTGACAGGTTCATGCTTCCTTCTCAGATTGGTGTGTATTAAAATATCAAGTTCCACTTAATAAACAAGATTCAAATGAAAAAAAAATGTGGGAAAGGTGGATCATTGGCCAGTATGTATCCCTCCCGTCATCATTCCCAAGGCTTGTTAAAAGCTAATTGCATCCAGCAATATTTTTCAAACTCTTGTCTTCAAGCTGTACCTCATAGGTGTACTCCAAAAATTAATAATTTTAAAGTATATACAAATTGCTTTATTATTTTTTTTAAAATGTGATGCTTCGGCAAACCAACGCTTCATGCTTCTAGTGTGGAATGGATATCTCACAACCTAAAGATTGTGGGGATGCCCCACTCCCATTTCAGATATCTAATTAATTTTAAAATGTAATCATACATATGATAATTCTTGTTTTGATATGACTAAGAAAAAATAAATCTTCATTTATTTTTTATACATTAGGAAATAACAGTTAATAGTGTTGTTAAATTAGTTATTTGTATTAAGACACACTTTGATTGAATGAATTAAACATATTGCTAAATTCACTTTTTCACATATCAGGAAGGATTAATGTATACTTTTCTTCTGATGAAAGCTATGTTTTGCCCATTAGTTCATTGACATACCATACGTAAAGCCACTGTCAGTTCAAATTTGGTGTCAAATTCCTGGTTTCCTAAAACACTTTTAATGATGTTCATCATCAGGCAGGTTAAATTAACTATTCATGTGGAATCAAATCTGGAAGTGTGTCTCATCAGAATGATTAGAATTCATAATCTTTCGATGATTGCACAGCGTTGCCAGGAACCTTTCAATCTCAATAAATGCGCAACATCTAGCAGACTCTTACACCACACATCAACAGCGAATTATTCTATTCTACCAAGTGACTGTGCACTACAGTAAGAATCATTCATAACCTCTACCATGCAGTACTCAGAATATATAACCTGATCAAAAGGCAACCGGTACGTTCAAACAGACTCATACAGCTCCGAGTCTGACTATAAAATTACATTATAGACATGTCAGTGTCTGGACGCAGGTTCCACACGTTTTAGAAATGAAACTGGGTTTCCTAACAAAGGAAGTTATGGAAAGGGATGACAGCATGTAAGCATGTACAATCAGGACTGCCATTACACAATATTTAACTTGAGGATATAGCTCAAATACATGGTGAAAATATTTAAATATTACAGGGAAAAAGTGAAGTGGTATAGTAGATACTAGAACACCACAATCAAGAAGCATGACTTCATCTTTCCCTTTATTGCGTGTTAGGAAAAGCACCGTTCTTTTTCTTTCACAGCCTGCCTGCTCAAAGCCATTGGCTCTAACTTGTAGCCTTATGGGCAAAAAAAAATAAACAAACAAATAACCCCCTTCCAAAAAAAAAACAAAAAACCCAGCATTATCAGAAATTCTTGACAAAGCATTTTATGGAGAGGACTCAGCAGCATGCATTGTTAACTCAAGGGGGCAGTTTCTGTGAAAAAGCTCTTATATACCAGTCAGGGCTCCTTATGCAATTTGGGAAGCACAGTTTTCAAAGGAAATTGGGGCATGGTAATGGCAGAACATGACATGTATAAAGGACTTGGCCTCTGGAGAGATAGAGAGAGCAAAAGGAGTCAAGAACAATGGTGGCCTTGCTCAGACCGGGCTAACTTCATTTGCTTTGGTCCGTGCTGTGACAGCAAAGTGTTTTCCTCCCTCACGTCTCTTCTCATTCAGGTAATGTGTATCCTCTCAGGGTAACTTTTGGGCACATAACTAATAAAAAACCCACTTAATTTGCAAACTGCACCCTCAAAGCCATATAACATCACAAAAGAGGCATTTTTTTAGGATTTCACCCATATATGCATATAACAAGGTTGACGTTTCCTCGAGACTCTAATGATGATGAGCCCCAATGCTTTTCTTAGGGGGGCATATGGAAATAGAAAAGCCTTGTGAAAATGTCTCCACAGCCTTTATTCTGCATGACTTGTTATGATTGCTTGCTTAAAATTACTAAGAGGCAAAAAGTTCTGAGGCACTCAAAATTTTGCTAAAAACCTTTATTCTGCACAACTGGTCACCATGAGGTTGCACTAATAGCCCTACAAACACAAGTGCAGAAACTTTTCTCAACTGCTTTGAATGTTGGTTCTTAATGATAAATCTTGGTAATGTGTGACTACAACGTGTGGCCCACCACAGATATTATAATTACCCGATTCATCCACCCAATTTGCTAACAGTAAACAAATAGTTAACGATAATGTATAACACTGCATGGTGGAAAAAATAAAAACACCAGTAGGGATTAAGCAGGCCAGCTGCTAAGCACTATAAAGTCACACAAGACACACAATTGTGTTGTTCTTGTTTAGCAGCCCATAATTAAAAGTAATGGCTGGATTTTGAAAAAAAATATGGTCTTCCATGATTAACATAATATACAAACCTAGTTCCAGCTGTCACACACAGGTTTTTCAACAGCAACTCTCTTTGATAAGCTTCTTGACCTAAATGAAAGTGAATATTATTGGCAAAAGTGAAACTTAAAAATATTTGCTACCCCCAAGGAAATAGAAAATGCAGTTTCTAAATGATGATTTTATTTACTAAGGCAGAAAAAAATTACAAACTTTTCTGGCTCTGTGAAAAAGTAATTGCCCCCCTGAAACTAATAGCAGGTTGTACCACCTTTGGCAGTAATAAATGAAATAAAAAATGCACGCATTTTACATCTGCTACTGACTGTTTGTCCGAAAATTCCCCCAAAGCAAGATTGTCGCCACCAACTTATTCAACTGACTGTGCCTTTAGACACAGCCACATAAGATATGTACGTGAACGATCGTATTGCACCCTTATTGTTAAGGAACTTCCCTGGAAGTGCTGCTTAAAGCTGCATTTGTGAATATAACATGTTCTTAGTACAAGTACAGAAAGTTACCGTCCAAAGATTATAATTGCAATTGTTACTTCTTCAAATCCGATTTCTTCAATTTCTCCATCTTCCTCCAAAATGACAAATATGGTTAACATTTGTGGGAGGTTGTTAGCAGTCCATTGCCCACAATCGCAGCAATAAGGAGACTTTTTCAATTGATCTTTAGTTTAGTTTTTCTTTCTGACGGGTCCTAACACAGAGGGTTCGGCAGGGGAAGCACAAAGCCAAATGCAGTTTTTGTGTTTGAATTTGAAAAAAAACAAATACAGCGTTGCAATGCATTTTAATTGTCTCTACGCGCCGCGTTTGTACTGAAGGTGAAACATGCTTTTATCTACTATTACAGCAAATGTAGTAACTTTTTTTCTCTCTTCTCTTTTTGTGGTCAGGATACCTGATTTGTCAAAGTCAGGAAAACATTCAATTACTGTCTTATTTACACCTGACCGATGTGTTTAGAATACAATCTGCATGTCACAATATGCTACAGGTCACTTCTTATGGTACATGAGGTAAGCTTCATTCTATCTTTTATAGCTTATCTCTTGGAGGTTGACCCACATTTACGACTGAGTTTTTTCACTTACAGTGTCGATTTTATTCATACCAGTGATTTCTAAACTATTCCAAAAAGGGCTGCAGCGCTTGCAAGATTTCATTCAACAGAATAGAACCAAATCTTTTCACCCATCTTCCGTTTTACAAGTGCAACCAGTTAATCTCCGACAGGTGCTGCATATTTTAGCAAAAACCTCATTGGTTAAATTCTACATGTTGCATTGGTTGGAACAAAAACTGGGATCCACAGTGGCCTTTGAGGACTGGCTTGGGGACGGCTGCTTTATACAATGGACCTCTGCATGGCATCATTGGAAGTGAACCTAGACCCCTTTGTCCAGGCACTCTGTTTACTTAAATTAATTCTGCTTTCAACTTCAAATATGCGTGCACAAATTGATTCAAGGGTTTGTTTTGGAACAGGCCAATGATGAGGTGCGCCAGAAAACCCGCCAATGTTAAAGGGAATAGAAAATCTGTGCGTCGGGTGTGAACCATTCCAAAGTACCTGTAAAAAATGACCAAACCCAGTGTAAAATATACTTTTAGCTGGGCTTAGTCATAGTGAAATAAAACATCCAGGATGCATCATCTGTAATTCTGACTTAACAGACAGAAACGCATCTCAAACATTTATGCCACATCTTCCCAGTTGGTTTCAGAATGAACCCTGATGTGGACAATTCTGGCTGTAGAAAAAAAAACCCATCTGCCTCACCATTTTGAGTGAGTGTGTAAGTACTTTTTTCCTGATCCTGCAACTTGCTTATAAATTGTTGAGAAGCAGTCACATTCGTTATAGTGCATGTATAATTTTTTTCCTGCTGTGTGAGCTTTAGTTTGATGTTTCCAACCAAGCCCTAATCCAGATGTCCACAAGGATATACAGTCTATACATATATCATGGAAGACTTCCGAAGTATAGTTCTGTCATGACTTTACATTTTTTATTACAAGTAGGGAGAAGAGAATCGTAAAACGTGGTTACTAAGCAACTGCTTCTAAGCTTCCCAATCAGTATTGTTGTTGGTATGAGATTCAGACAAAGATCATCACAGTCTTTTTAGCTGCTCAGCATGTTACTCAGCATGTACAATCCTGTATTAGGCAAATGGATTTGGGATGTACTGTATCTTATCAAGGGGTAAAAGGAGATAAAAAACATACCTGAGATCAAGAAGCATTATGATGTTCTTTTCTGAAGGACAAATTCCTTTCCAAAGTTAGTTTGTCATCCTCAATGTGTTCTATAGAAAGCATTCATTCAAGTTTTAGATACTATTTAACTTTGAATTAGGATGCTCTACCTCAAAGATACTTATACAAACTATTTTTGTTCATCTCTTCCTGTCAGGGAAATTTTAAAAATCCTTTTTATAATGAGAACTGACTATCCTCCTTACAATTGTGTTGTCTCTGCAAGGGGACACCAAGGTGACAGCAACAATCCATTATACTTATGAATTTAATGGAAGACGTATCAGCTCTGTAAATGTGTTCCAAAGAAAGTAGAATTTGCATTTTGGCGAGTACTACATTCAATTTTGCTGTTAAGACTGTTACATTGAATTGGATTGGATAACTATTCATTCCCGTATGCAAATAGGGCAGATTCACACTTGAAAAAGTTCAAAATGGACCACAACCATCCAGCACCTATGACTGGACAGTGTGGAATCAACAGGAACCAGTCATTTTGCACTTTCATTCATTTGCTTTCTGTGCCACTTATCCTTACAAAGGTCACGGGGGTGCTGGATCCTATCCTAGCCAACTGTGAGCACCAGGCGAGGGGAACCTTGACTTGGTTCCCAGCCAATCATAGGAATTTTTCCCTTAACTAATGTCATGAATTAGGCCATTAACAAAATAATAAACAGAGGAGGATTGAACATTTCATTGCGATCCATTTACGAATAACAGAGTAGCACATTTTTAAACTTGCTATTAATTAATGTCATTCGAAGATTGCGTGTTCATTGTGAAAATACACTTACCAAATTTCACATTCAGTTTAATTCTGGAAATAGTGTAATTAAACAGCTCTGAGACAAAAATAAACAATTTCTGGCTCTGAGGATTGATGTGTATCTTTAGAATGTTCGGTATTAAAGAAGCCTTGAGACATTTTAGTTTATTTGGCCTCTGAGATAAATGCGTATATATCCCGAGAAAAAAATCAAGTATAATTTTCTAACTGATCCGTCCATGAATAGTAGAGGTGTAGCTATTTGAGTTCATGTCGTCCTCAAGAAGAATAAGAATAAGATAAAAAAGAGAATTCTTAAGACTAAAAAGGCTTTGTTGAAATGAATGCCAAATACAATTGAGCAGTGGAACCATCCGATTTGTCTGAACAAAGTTATATTTAGGAATGTTCCTTGTATTTCACAAAAACATGAAATGGGTTTTAATATTGATTGATTCATTTGGATGACCAAAAAAGGTGATCAATTGAGCATACTGGTTTATGTGAGCAGGTAATGCTGATTGATAATGTCAAGATAGAGAAGAGAGTCAGGAATATAGATATTGCATATATAGAGCTAAATGTTCAGAGGTAGAGTTGGCAAGGCAAGTAACTGTTGGGCATTTTGCGCTGAGGGACTTCTTTGGCATCAAATACTGGAGGGGGCATAAGGCAAGTGATTTTCTCTGCTAAAATGCTCTTAACTCGCAGAATTCTTGATGGATTTATAAACGGTTTATTTTATAACATACCACATTGATGCGGCTATGAATCAAGATGGATATTGAGAAAATGTTATAATAAATATATAAATGAGGAGGAACAAGGACCTTTAGCCAAAAAAGCTTTGGCATATGAGCCATAATTGGCCTTAAGACACATTAGAAAGATGATTTATCCATCTGTCCAGTGTTAAAAAATACACACTCTACACAAATACACACTACTTTGTCTGTTTTGACACATTTCAAAATATAGTGGATTTTAGACTGATACATATTTCTTTGAAAACAGACATAATGACCACTGTACCTTTATGCAAAAAGACTTAACGGAGAGTCTCGAATGGGCACAGATTGATTATGTAAAGTTTAAAGTGGTCAATCTCTTCAAAATGTTACAAACATGCTGAACACAGACACAGAAAAAGTAAGCCTTTCTTTTCTGGGCTTCTCAATGACAATGTTCTTCATTTACTTATTTTGGAATACTAAAAAACAATGGGTTTGCAAAGCTAAACTTCTGTACTGTAAGCATCCATCTTCACTATTATAGGTGTACCGGTATGGACAAGTGACAACTCTGTGGACAACAGTTACGAAAGATCAAGAGACCTAAGTCAGATAACTCAGCAGTCATATGATTTGGACAGTTGCATGTTTCATTTATCAAGATGCAAAGAGTTTGATTGAAACCTAACGAAATTTCAGAAATTCATACAACACACATTATTATCATTATCTGCCCAAACTGTAATGTTTGGGGTTTACAACTGAAAACAGTTTGGAAGAGACCCCTTTAAAATGCCTATTTCACTGTGCAGATCCCTTTGGCCAAATGAATGTCATCAGATCATAGTTTAGTTGGTTTTTCCTCAGTACAATACATATTCTCGCTTCTCAGCTCTAGAAGACAAGCTGCACCAAAATGTGCCTCTGTCAAAGAGAATGTAAAAAGCCGGTTTATTGGGGTGAAAGAGTCATTTCTCTTAGCGACACATCCCTCCTTCCTGAGCGCAAGCTTGGGACTATCTGCAATAGATCGAAATCCTGCCTGAAATAACAAGCACAGAGGTGCAAATTTAGCCCTCTGCCGGACACTAAAAGAGAATCCTAAGTGTTCTGCTATCTTCTCGTCGAATATAAAAAGTATTTTCAAACTGCTGTAGCAGAGAAGTATCAGAGGATGTATATAGCTGCTTTGCTTTGCTATAGAGGAAAAGAGGAAGGGAGGACTTATTTTAAGAAAACATCTCGAGTCAGTCAGGTTATTGAACATCAACCGTCTCGATTGTTATTGTTTTACAAATGCAAATAAATAATTGAATGTCATGCATTTTCGATTCTGATTAGATTCGATTAGATAAGAACTTTATTTCATCCTGTATTCTGGAATTTCCATGGTTGCAGTAGCAAGACAGACACAGAAGACATTGTAAACCTAGGGAAACAAAAATGGAGCTTTTAATAGCTTTTCATTTTTCTCACGACAGACATGAATTTTCAGGCTCATGAAACGCTATTTATGCTGTGCGTTATGGTGCTCCGTTAATACACACAGCATGCATTGATTTTACCATTTATGAAATCTCATCAAGGGAATACTTCAATTCAGACATGGTCGGACCTGAGATACCTGTTTTTTTTGTTTCCTTTCTTTTCGAAGTTTTATTTTGATTAATCCCATTTATATTGCTAAGTAACTTAGACATCATTTCACACTTTTCACTTCATCAATTGACATATTATATACAACTTGCCGTCCCATTTTATACCATCAACCTTCGACTCCCTGTTATTAAATCTTTGTTTACTTTTACTGTACCTTGTAGTTCATAATCAAAGTCTAGCGCTCTTCTGTTTCATTAAAAGCCTTGTTTAATTCTCAATTGTTCGTTGTGTTTTTTTTTTTTTTTTGATGACACATAGGATTAGGTAAAACTTTGGTCATTACTGCAGTAAAATAATTGGTGTAGTCATTCTAATAACTTTTCCAAAAATAGACCTATTTCCCTGCACTGGAAAGGATCTTTGCAGCTTAAATCTGCTCAAAACAACACTGACAGTAATAGGAGAAAACTGTGAAATGGCAGTGTCCAATTTCCCACAGAAACCAAAATTGGGGAATTTTTTAACCAAGTTATTGGCCCTTTTCCCCATCCTGAAGTACAAAATAAAAGGACGGCGAATGGTAGGTGGATTTGTAGTAGTCTGCTTGTAATATTTGATATTTGTTTTGCCTGAAAGTCTTCTTTCGAATACTTGCCTCGACTAACTTGTATGATTCCCACACACTGCCTGCCAGAACCATTGGAAAATAATGTTGTTATTCCTATCACGTTGCATGTTTTCTGTAACAAGGTGAAGAAGCGCAGTTGAAAATACCACTCTGACCCTGCATCTTCCACACCTTTCAGGTACTGACAGCCACACACCTTTAGTGTGATGGTGTCTCATTGTGTTGATTATAAGTGGAATACACTATACTCTTCTAGTGTTGTTGCAGTTACTTGCAGAAGCTCGATTATATCATCTGCCAAGAAATGGTGTGGGCTTTTCTATTTGTCAGTTTGCTTGTTTGTCATAGACATTTTTCTTTTTACTCTATCGTATGCACACACAAAACAACACTGGTGTCAATTTTTTTATACAGACTATTTGGGTTCAGAGCATCAAAAGGTGTTGTTCAGTCGAATATTAAAAAAGAAATCCAATAGAAACATTTTTTAGTCACCAGAAAGTGAGAAGTTAAAACAATGTACAGTCATGCACTTATATTCTCGTGTTGATCAGAGATATCATTCATTTAATATCAATGCCGCTTAACCTCACAAGCATCACTTGTGGTGATTGAACTTATCCCATTTGACTTTAGACTGAAAGAAGGATCCACTTTGAACTGGTGACAGCCTATCACAACATACAATGATAGATGTTTCTACTCCCCCTGGGGTAAGATATACCAGAGAGTTGCAACTACCACAGCAGAGGGGTTCGGTCAATGATGAGTCCAGACAAACAATGCAAGTAGCCTTCAGTGCTATTTTATTTTCAACAAAGTCCACAAAAACCCGGACTACGGGATAACATAGAGGAAGCAAGAGATATTCAAGTGGCACCCTTTAATAAACACGGTAAAAAACACCCTCCCAGACAGGTGTTCAAATAAACACCCACAAAATACAGGAAATAAGGCCAAAGGGTGCCACTGTCAGAACTGATGTAATCAAAGTCTAGACAGGAGAATAACTACTTGTCTAAATGCAACAAACTATATGTACACCGCGGGGTGTCTAAACTTATCTCAAGTCCCCCTATGTAACCCAAAATCATTATCTTAGCCAACATAAATACGAAATATAACAAGGAGTAACATACTCACATTACCAGGTGAAGCGAGGACAATTAAACTTTACTTTGCACTAAACCATGTGCATTCTAAGAAAAGAAAGGACTAAACTGCCTCAGCAGTTACAATCACAGGCAGCCATGGGAGTCAAAGTCAGGAATCAAGAGAAACCAAGTCAGCAATTCAGCCAGAACTGACAAATAAAAAAGGTTTAAATAAGGGTAGGAAGTGAATCTTGATTGGAGGAGAAATGATGGGAAAGTAGTCACAGCTGTGTTGGCCTGGGCAGGGCTTTGTCACAGGGGTGGAGCCACAGCTCCATGTACCTGTAGAGGAAAAGAAACCACCCCCTCCTAAATAGTGTGTGTCCAGGCTGCCAGCCGTAACAATAGACACAAAACTTTCATATTTATACCAACAGACAATTCTTTCTTTCATTCATTTTCTGAACCGCTTATCATCACAAGGGTCACACGGGGTGCTGGAGCTTATCCCAGCTGATTTTGGACACCGGGTGGGGGACACTGAATTGGTGGCTCGCCAAACACAGGGCACGAGGAGACGCACAGGTATTCAATATTATGACTATTACAGCACATTGCCATTTAAAATGAATGAAAATGTTTTTGTTAATTACATTTCTCCCTGGACTACTTTCACATTAAGTCCTTGTGCTTTTCCCATTCTTCCTACACTACATAGGATGCAGCACAACATTGTATTCCTATTGCCGAATTGCAATGAATTTGTGCACACTAAACTTTTACTCAAATTCTTTCTGCAATGTGATGTTCCATTGTCACACAAATAGTGGCAATAAAGATTAAACCTTGTCATGAGTCTGGCTACAAAAGATTTATGCAGAACTACCATTAATAAAAAAATTACAAATAAAACTATAACTTCATAGCCCAAGCTTATCATTCACTAGAGAAAACCGCAACACTGTGGCTGTTATGTGTGTTGTCACTCAAGATGAGCATAATGTTTTCAGTGCAACAGTGTTGAAATTCATTTCAATATTGCCCCATCATCTCTACATATTATACCATAGGTGCTGTGATTTGGCTGCAGACCAGATATAAAGAGCAGTCAATTATGGATTCATACTGCAAATGATGCATGTATAGAGGTGTGGGGCTGAGTGATAATGATGTCTGCCTTCCCAAAAAGGTCGAGGAAGATCACAAATAGACAGCCATGTTATGCCATGCAAAGTAGGCTTGAAGCGGAAAGTCAGCAACCGTGACAAATATCCTTTTAATTTTCTCAGTTTGAATAAGATGGCTTGCTAAAATGGATGTTGGTGCTTTACTGCAGGATAGTTGGATTCTGGGTGATGGTGTGAAATTTGCCGATACTTGACTGGGTTCTGACGCCAGCACAGTCATGTAAGAGACAATTGAGGGGGAATGAGAGAGAGAGAGAGAGAGAGAGAGAGAGAGAGAGAGAGAGAGAGAGAGAGAGAGAGAGAGAGAGAGAGAGAGAGAGAGAGTGAAGTGGGAGGGAAAGAAAGAGGGAGAGAGATTGAAGTGGGAGAGTGATAGAGAGAAAGACAGAGAGCAAAAGAGAGAAAACGAGAGGTGGTCTTTTTCACAGCTCTGCCAGTTTGCTTTATTTTAGCGGAACCAGACAGTGAGAGAGGGAATCCCAACGGGTCTTTAGGAAGAGGTAGGCTGGATTTCTACAACCACAGTTTATGTGTAGTAAAATAAAATCAATGATTCTTTTGAATGATTTAACTAAATGATAAATTATTGAAAATATAATCTATTTTGATTTATGTGTATTAGAATGTGTGTGCATAGACTGGAATAGAGCATAGAGCAGCTCTAGCCTCTAATATACCAAGTTAGTCGGATGCCTAATAGTATATTAAATAATGCATGACGTGCTGCTGACGTAGTGATCATACCAAATGAGCTCTACTTATGTTTCCAGTCTAACATTGACTCGAACAGAACGGACCTGAGCATCAGCCGTCAGGACCCTGGACAGCGAATCCTCCAAGCTCCGTCTTCCAGTAGCGTGACTCCTGCTCGGGATATGCGGTTGTCCCCCCGCCCTCGCGTCATGGGCTGCTGCGGGCTTTAGTTCTGTTCTCGAGCAATGACAGCTGTGATGTGCCCTTGATGGCAATATATCCAGACTTTAATTCAGCATGAAGGCTGCACCCGGGACTGAGCGAATAGAAGAACACTCGAAGGCAAAACTTACGTAGGACTGATCCTTTGACAAAGCTTGTTTAGAGTTGCCTTTCCAAAATTCTAAGACTTCCTTTGTACCGCGCACCATGGGGATAAAGCATCTTCTGTTACTTCTAATTTATCTGGATCCACTGAGCTTGCTGAGCGCAGCCGCGGGGGGCAAAAAGCCCAAACAGACGACCAGGAAGGCACCCAAAGCCACAGCAGCGCCCACGCTCGCTCCGCTGCCGAAGACACCGCAGCCGGCACCGGCCAGCAACCACGACACTTGCCTGGGTTATTACGATGTCAGCGGGCAATATGACAAAATGTTCGAATGTAACAACACAGCCCACCGCTTTTGTTGCGGGACGTGCTATCTGCGCTTTTGCTGCGAGTATAAGAAAGACAGACTGGACCAAAAAGCGTGCAAGAACTACCAATCGCCACTCTGGGTGGTGACGGCCGCGCCGTCCCCAGTACCGACGGGGGAGTCTTTTGACGGCATAGACCAGACAAACGCGGCAGTCTATATCACCTGTGGGATCATAGCCTTCATCATAGTAATGGGAGTTTCGGCCAAAGTTGCTTATGATAAAGCCACAGAACCACCCCAAGAGATGAATATACACAGGTAAGAGATACTTTTGGTTGGAAATAATATGTTGTCACATAAAGCATTATGACCCTTTGCACCACAACCAATAAGGTTATCCACTCTAAATTCTAGAATGACAGAATTCACGTCATTGGCCGCATGTCCATTATTGTGGTTCTAGTCTGTGTATATAACTGTATTCCTTAACAGTGTTCAATGCACTAAAAGATTTATGTATTTAATGATATATAATATCAATGAAAAAACAACAGCAGTAATGTTAATTAAAATACAATAATAACAGTAATGTTACAGCATGAACCCTGTGGATATTCTCATGATTCACCTTCGCAAAATCCACCCATTTACATGGCACTCAAATTATAATGCAAGTGCAAAGGGCAAAAATCCACCAGACTAATTGCAATCTTAAGAATATATTTCCCCCTCCAAAAGGTAAATATTTTCTCCGACTTTGTAAACCCCCCAAAAACAAGCTAAAATGGAAAAGGTCAATTAAAATGACACAACGCTGTTCCAGATGTATAGCATTGGAATTAATATCTAAAGACTCATGTTACAAAGTCATTCTACAAAATAATTTGGAGTGCCGTAATATAACAAAAATCCAATCTTGAGATGGGTGTAAAATGATTAAATGATTGATTTTCAGCCAAGTGACATGGACCTTTCATATTGGATTCTATTAGCAGATGTTCCCTCCTAAGAGATGTGTGTCAGAATGGAAGCATGAAATAATTACAGAGTCAAAAGAAGCTCATTACTCAGACAGTTCTCTCTGAATGTGTGCGCGCATGTGTGTGCACAGGACTTTGGTAGTTTGCACTGCAGTCAAATACTGTGCTGCATTCCCACCAAGGGGCCACATATTGACTCAAGTAGAAAACCAGTCGTCAAATCTCCTGCCTTCACCCTACCCTAAAACTGCCATTACCTTTGGATTGCTGCCTGAATACAAAGATTATATATATATATATATATATATATATATATATATATATATATATATATATATATATATATATATATATATATATATATATATATATATATATATATATATATATATATATATATATATATATATATATATATATATATATATATATATATATATATATATATATATATATATATATATATATATATATATATATATATATATATATATATATATATATATATATATATATATATATATATATATATATATATATATATATATATATATATATATATATATATATATATATATATATATATATATATATATATATATATATATATATATATATATATATATATATATATATATATATATATATATATATATATATATATATATATATATATATATATATATATATATATATATATATATATATATATATATATATATATATATGACGAAAATGTTTAGCAGAGATGCGATATATGGCTGCCGCCTGACCACATTTGATCTCCTCAGTTGGCTCCTTTTTTCTCCTGCGACTTTACCATGTGAGAGTTATCGTACATGAGTGGGCTGCAGACTGCACCCACATCTGGAAACAAATGCTGACACACATTATTTCCTCAAGATTGAATGGTTTTATGCATTATTCAACACTTAAGCAATTCTTAAGACTGTGAATAATGGATAGTGTTAATGTTGGGGCTGTACCAAGGTCGTATGACATGCATGCACCAATGCACACCGAATCAAAAATAGGAACATAAGGGGAGCGGAAATATTCTTTTAAAAGGTTACGCCAAAGACATATTTGATATACTAAAGCTTTGAGCCGGTGCAGCCATGCAAAAGTAGTTTGATTTCCCTATAAAAAGCAATGCCAAAAACACCAAACAAACACTTTTTGAACTTTCTTTCATCGTAGTTGCCTCTGCTTCCTTTCCTCGCTCCCTCTTGAGGATTTCATGTGCACCTGGTGCGGTCTAAAAAACATTCCAATTCAACCTAATTAGACGGGATGCTCACACATGAAATGTTGTTTCCCATTTATCATCTTTTTAAGATAGAAAAAACACAAAACAAAACATCACAGACCAAATTAATAGTGCGACTCTGCCTTAACAGTTTGCTAATAACTATCACTGTGCATGGAATATATTTCTTGTTGCCTCAATTTTAAATCTGAATGCAAAATTGGCTGAAGTACAGCCTTTGATCTTGACTTTTGATTTTCAGAGCTCTTGCTGACATTCTAAGGCAACAGGGGCCCATTCCTATTTCTCAATATGACTGCGAGAACTTTGCAGCGATGAATGGCTCATCCAAAGATAATACACCAGTCAGAACGTCATCCAAGAACCACTACACTCCTGTCCACAGCTCCAAATCCAACCATGGTAAGAGCTCATCATTGTATCTAATATAATGCACTAAAACCCTTGCAGGCATCTATAAGTAAATTCCTACAGTATGGTTGTTGGACAAATTTAATTGGGAAGCAAAATCCAGCAGGATGACATTTGTCAACCTCTTTCCTAACATTGTGAGTTTAAAACAAAAATATTCATACGTCACTTATTGGTGTTGTGGTTCACTCATCTGACTTCAATACAGAGAGGCTCGGGCTCAATTCCTGCTAGTTGCGGTTTGATTGTGAGTGTGAATGGTAGTAGAGTACCCAGAGAAATCCCACATGGACACATGAATATCATGCACACTGGAAGGTTGGAACCCACCACAGATTGTACCCTTGATCTCAGAACTATGAGCCGGACGTGTAACAACTCCACGACTGAGCCGCCCTGTTTTTATTGGATTATGTTACATTTCATTAGGTGGAGCCTTTCCACCCATAGAGCTGCCACAATGCTCAACCTTTTAGCTGCATAGTCTCCAATGTTAACATCCTATAATCATCGCATTTGTGCAAGAGGGTGTGAGCGCAACAGAGGGGAAGGGGAGTCGGCAACAGCAGATAATTACAGGGTGGCAAGGTAACGTAGCTTCGCAGTGTCAGACAGGATGGAACTCAAGGCTTTGCAGGCACACAGTAAATAAAAGAGTCTCTAGAACAGTTAGATTTGATACCACTATTCATAAAGAGGATAGTGAATACGTGAATTTGTTTAAAATATTTCTTAAAGCAGCAAGTGAAAATGTTGCAGTTTATAGTTGGGCAAAAACGGTCATTTGAAATTTAAGGGGCTAAGTCTGGAGTCAAGTAATTGTTTCTCATCCTCAGACTGATTTTTATCTGTCAATATACATACAACAACAGTCAATTTTTTGGGCTTCATTTTGTTTACGGCAGGAGTGGAAAATTTTGATTTGCATGCAAGCGCAAGGCTTTCTGTGTCTTTATTAGAATTGGATAGTGTTCTGTGCCAAGGTGGGCGTTCTGACATCGGAGGGTGTGTCCTTGAAGATAAACCCAGTGGAATGATAAAATGGTGGTTAGCAGAATGTCAGTTTGAATGATAAGCCTTCTCAAGGCAATTTTGGCATACTTGTTCAGGACATGGGCAGACAGTATCTGATCTCCACAGATACTTGCTTTGATATCAGACATTCATTCATTTTTTCGGACTGCTTATCTTCACAAGTGTCACAGTAAGTGCTGGAGCCTATTCCAGCTATGACTCCAGGGTGATTTTCTGACCATCCTAGTCACCTCCAAATAGCCTTTGTGAATCGAGCGAGTGCTTGACCTCACATCCCAAGGCTGCATCCACCAGCTCACCCATGCCCTCCATGGAAGCCAAACAATGCAGTAAAACCCAACATTCCCTTTGGCTCAGCAGGGGACAGACCACTGTCAAATGAATGAGTGTCAACTGTGACAAAGAGTATGTGGTGCATTAAAAGGGGTGTAGATGTGGTGTGGATTCACCAGACTAGATCCGCTTTTGCCAATCTGACCCTTCCTACACTGTGTGTACAGCAGTATAAACTACATACAAAGCCCCAAACCAGGCGTCTCACTTCAAATACCTCGAATGAAAGAGCCAGAGTGTAAATATATGCAATCAGAGGTGAGGAACATGTGAATTAAGAGGCAAGCCTGGTGCATGGTGCGGATGCCAACCAAGCAGAAAGCTACGAGAGGAGAAATGAGCATAGGGGTCATGTGAAAGGTCTTACAAGATTCTTATTTGGACTTTTTTTTTTGCAGTGTAGATATATCTCATATATCTTATACATGAATTTAATAGAAAAAACAAAGTGAAACCACTGCAACATGTTACAGTGACATGGTGTTTCATGTAAAACAGTAAATGTTTTAATTGATATTTTTTAATTGAGTGTAGAGAAAATAGAATACAATTTAAATCAAATTTTCCCATAGAAATTAAGTAAATAAAAATGTATTCGCTCCAAACCTCTTAAATAAAGACAAAAAACCCACACATTTCAATGAATTTTTTTTATTGGTTCTACTTCACCACCTACTCACAAAATAACAAATACCTATCTAATGGTTATGACCTTCAATACTAAAATGTGACATTACTCAGTGCAGACAGAGAAACGTGGACGAGACAGAGAGAGAAAGGACAGGAAAACGATTTAACGGACGTGCTCATAACATAAACTTTAAATTTAACTCAAATTAACTTAGATTACTATACACAGTGACTTAAAAATAAGATATATATAATTTTGTTACACTAAATTTAAACCTTGTGCAATAACCAAGGCAAAGATGTTAATGTATTCCACATGCCTCAGAACTGAGTTTTTGTTTCGTACAGTTAGTTTTTTAAAATTAAATTCAGCTCTCGCGTCCAAAGAACATGCATATATCTCCAGAGGGGAACATTGTTCACTTCCCGTGTGTCTCTCTCTTAATCGTAAGGCAAAACCCATTAACATTAGCATGTTTCCTACCAGCTGAATTATGAAAAAAACCCTCCAAAGTGTAGGTTAATTTATACTGCAAAGATGTGCTAGGCCTGTAGCATATCAAAAAGTGTCAATATTCAGGAGGTATTTACAATGGCGACCCATAAAAATAGTCTTTCTCTACAGGTGATGTGCGCAAATGTGATGCAAAATTCTTCTTCTTCAGCACTGAGTGCCACCCAATTCAGCACCGAAGAAGTGGACCTGTGACTTCTGCCAATTTTTTTTATCCCCTGTTTTCCGTTTCAGAATGGATTTTGACATCTTAATAAACTTTTTTTTCAATACTCATGATAAAAAAAGCAATGTACTGATGCTACGAATGTTGAAGCCGTGAAGTGGTAAATGATCAGAGTACAATTTATTTTTTTATTTTTTTATATTACTTTCTCTAAACGTAGGCTAATAACCATTCCCTTAGTGTTTAAAAGCATTGACTTTGAACTGCATGACTTGAGTCAAATGTTTTTGGTACCCTTCCAGAGACAACTGACACAGTACACCTCTGGAATTGCTAGCACATGAGTTGTTAGGGGCCAAATTGAGACATATCCCGCTCAATTTAAAATAATGAAATATGTTGAAAACATTTTTAATATGTTATACAATACATACATTGTGTGCATCTAAGTAGAATGGAGGTGAATGGTACCGTGGAAGTAAATGGTCTTAACAAATTTTAAGGATGCAAACCTGCACATTGAAACATTTTTATGAGTTTAGTTTGAGAATACATACTAGGTTGACCAAAAAATATTAATACAGTTATTTGCTGGTCCTTGAGACTTGCAGGATTTCGATCAGGAAATGGTGATGGCTACGCCACGATATTGACTTTATTGTCCTTAAGCCAGTTTTTGACAATTTTGACTTGATGGTTCGGGTCATCATCCATATGGAAGAGCATTACCGTCCAGGCTTCAGCTTCCTAACTGAGATCTTACATTGAAATTTCCATATAAAGTATTTTTTTCATTATGCTATTTATTTTCTGAACTCCAATTCCCGTTAAAGCAAAGTCGCCTCCAAACACTTTGCTACCAGCTTCATGCTTCACAGTTGATATTTTAGATCTACAACCTTCCTACGTTTTCCTTCAACTGTAACAGTAGTGATTATGGCCACACAGCACTTCATTTCGATCAGATGAAATTTCTCCAGATGTCTCGATATTTGCCATGGTGTCTGAAGTGTGTCTTTGAAAATAAGAAGTAGATACCTATAAAAGAACTTTGCCTACAGGTAAACTAAACAATAATCACTTCTCCAAGTAATGCAGTTTGGTTGGCAGTTCTCTGAACTGAAGTTGATTTATTTAGCGCCGTCCAGAGGCAATGATTTATCATTTTTTCCCTCTCCCTTGTATCCCTCATTGCTTTACTCGCTTGTATGCAAAGAGATGAAATGTTCTGCTTGCTTATGCTGAAAGTTTTTAGTTTCATCTCTTTACTTAAGTCGCAATAAAATAAAAACACTGGTCCCATATTTGTTATTTGAGAAAAGTTCTTGTATATTTTCCATGGTGCTGCCAAAAAAAGGCCCAGTGCCATTTTTTTTTGCACTGACAGACACTTTTCCAATTTGTGCACAAGCCTCCATAATTTGTTCGCATGTCTGCATCTGAGATTGTGAGAATTTCATCCCTGGTAGGTTACAACCTTCCTGTGTGGAGTTTGCATGTTCTCCCTGTACCCGAATCCGTTTTCTACCACATCCCAAAACATGCAAGGTAGGCTAGTTGAGCAGCCTAAATTGATTGTGAGCGTGAATGCTTGTTCGTCTCCTTCTTCCCTTCCTCTGGCTGACAACCAATTCAGGGTATTCCCTGCTTACATTGGATTGGATTGGATAACTTTATTCATCCCGTAATCGGGAAATTTCTTTGTTGCAATAGGAAGAGGGTGAGGATGCAGGAATAGAAAAGGCATTATACACAAATGGGTACTTAATAGTAAGTTAATAAATAAATACATGAATAAATATATAAATAGGTAACTGTGTTGGTGAGATATATATATATACATACACATACATATATATACAAGCACATCTACACTGTATCCGAAATTCGGGAGGTCCTAACCCACAGCCTTTTTTGAGTTAAAGAGCCTGACGGCTGATGGGAGGAAGGATCTGCGGAAGCGCTCCTTCCTGCAATGAGGGTGTAGCAGTCTATTGCTGAAAGAGCTTTGGAGGGACTCCACAGACTCATGCAGGGGGTGGGAGGTGCTGTCCATGATGGACCTCATCCTGGTCAGCATCCTCCGCTCTCCCACTTCCTCCACAGAGTCCAAAGGACAGCCCAGAACAGAGCTGGCCCTCCTGATCAGCTTGTTCAGCCTGTTCCTGTCCCTCTCCGTGCTCCCACTTCCCCAACAGACCACTGCATAAAACACAGTAGATGCCACCACAGTGTCATAGAAGGTCCTCAACAGTGACCTGCACACACCAAAGGACCGTAGGCTCCTCAACAGGTAGAGGCGGCTCTGGCCCCTTCTGTACAGGGCATCTATGTTTGTGGACCAGTCTAGTCTACTGTTGAGGTGAACACCCAGATACTTCAAGTTGTCCACGATTTCAATGTCTTTACCCTGGATGTTCACCTGAGTGGTCTGTTGAGGTGTCCTCCGAAAGTCAACGACCATTTCCTTTGTCTTACTGGTGTTGATGTGCAGGTGGTTTTGCCTACACCAGTCGACAAAGGCTGTGATGACTCCCCTGTACTCCAGGTCGTTCCCGTCAGTCACTCGTCCAACAATGGCGGTGTCGTCGGAGAATTTCTGGAGGTGGCAGGTGTCTGTATTATGTTTAATGTCTGACGTGTAGAGGGAGAAGAGGAGTGGGGAAAGCACTGTGCCTTGTGGGGCCCCCGTGCTGCAAGTTACCACATCAGACGTACAGTCCTGGAGTCTCACATATTGTGGTCTGTTGGTGAGGAAGTCGATGATCCATGCAGCCAGGTGGTTCCTTACTCCAGCCACCTCCAGTTTCCCTCTCAGAAGGACCGGCTGAATGGTGTTGAATGCGCTGGAGAGGTCAAAAAACATCATTCTCACCGTGCTTCCCGAGTTCTCCAGGTGTGAAAGAGACCTGTGCATCAGGTAGGTGGTAGCATCTTCCACACCAATGCCTGGACGATAGGCGAACTGCAGAGGGTCCAGCTCTGCATTCATCAGGGGGCTCAGGTGGTTGAGGATGATCCTCTCCAGTGTCTTGATCAGGTGAGAGGTTAGTGCTACCGGCCTGAAGTGGTTTGGCTCACTGGCGTTCGCAGTCTTTGGGACTGGGACCACGCAGGAAGTTTTCCACAAGGTTGGGACCTTCTGCAGACTGAGGCTGAGGTTGAAAATATGCAGAATCACTGTGCCAAGCTGATCCGCACACTCTCTCAGTAGTCTGGAGCTGAGGCCGTCCGGACCGGTAGCCTTCCTTGCCTCGATCTTCTTTAGTTGTTTTGTCACCTGATCGACAGTGATGCAGAGACCGGTGGAAGAGGGGGAGGAAGAGGGGGAGGAAGAGGAGAACGAGGGGGTAGAGTTGCTTCTGGTCTGGGGGGTCAGGGGAGCAGGGGCAGGGCTGAATCTGTTAAAGAACTGATTCAGTTCGTTGGCCCACTCCCCGTCTCCGGACTCCGGGCCTTTCCCACTGTTGCCTCCATGGCCCGAGATGGTCCTCAAGCTCCTCCAGACCTCTTTGGTGTTGCCTCTTTGGAGTTGCTTCTCTAGCCTCCTCCTGTAGCTGGTCTTTCCCCTCCTTATCTCTCTCTTCAGCTCCTTCTGGACCGTTTTGAGACTCTCCTTCTCCCCAGACCTAAAAGCCCTCTTCTTCTTGTTCAGGAGGGCCCTTAGATCCCTGGTGACCCACGGCTTATTGTTGGAGTAACAACGGACCTTCTTGGAGGGTACGATGTTCTCCACACAGAAGTTGATGTAATCTGTGATGCAGTGGGTCAAGCTGTCGATGTCTTCCCCATGTGGTTTGCACAGCACCTCCCAGTCGGTTGTCTCAAAACAGTCCCTCAGTACCATGCTGGTCTCCTCGGTCCATCTTTGTATGATCCTCGTGGTAGGTTTTATTTTCCTCACCATAGGGATGTAGGTGGGGATCAGATGGACCAGGTTGTGGTCTGAGCGGCCCAGTGGGGGAAGGGGGGCTGAGCTGTATGCCTCCTTTGTGTTGGCATACAGCAGGTCCAGAGTTTTTTGTTCCCTGGTGCAGCACTTCACATACTGAGTGAAGGTGGGGAGAGTCGAAGTCAAGGGAGCATGGTTAAAATCACCGGAGATAAGAAGGAGAGACTGGGGGTGTGACGTCTGTAGCCGGGACAGAGTAGTGTGGAGCAGCTCACGAGCCACTGCCGCATCGGCCGAGGGAGGTATATACACAGTTATTATGATGACGTGCGAGAACTCCCGGGGGATGTAAAACGGCCTGATGCTAACAGCTACTAGCTCGATATTTCGAGAGCAAAATTGCTCCTTCACAGTAATATGCCCAGGACTGCACCATCTACTGTTAATAAAGACAGCTAGTCCCCCACCTTTCTTCCTACCGCTCTCCTCAGGGTCCCTGTCCGCCCTCACCAGCTGAAAGCCATCCAAGGAGATTAGAGAGTCTGGTATTCGCTCATCCAGCCAGGTCTCCGTGAAGCAGATAATGCAGGCGCTCCGATATTGTCCTTGTTGTTTGGTCAGCGCCGTTAGCTCTTCCATCTTGTTGGGGAGAGATCTTACGTTCCCCATTATAATAGATGGAATGCTGGGTCTGAAGCGTCGCTTTTTCTCCTGACATTTTCGTCCGGCTCTGCATCCTCTTCTCTTCCTCTTTAACTCAGCGGGGAGGTCCAAGTCCAGGGGAATCCCGGTATTGCGTAGCGCTAACAGTTGATCCCTCGTGTAAAGCAGCGTAGGCATGGCTGGGTGGGTCAACATAGTCTCCAAAATTTTGAAATTTGAATTTGAAAAGATGGACTAAACTAGTAGATCAAAGACTGCCTCTCGCACAGCTTGAGTCTTGGAGTAGAGTCTTGAAAGTAAAGTCCCAAAACATTAAAGTATCGAATATAATATATAAAGTGAAGTAACAACTAAAGTCTTAAGAGACAATAAAAACATAAAATAAAGGATAAAAATCCGTAAAAAAGCTGTACAAACACAGAATTCGAGTGAGGGTTTAGGGAGCTATTGCAACAAGCAGCCGCTTTGAACGGCGCCCTATATATAGCTGGGATAGCCTACCCTGTGACACTTGTGAGGATAACTGGTATGGAAAATGACCATTGTTACGGTCCCGAAAGTATTAAAGTGCTGGTGGTGTCCTGTGTGGAATTCAGATTAAGTATTACTATATGTAGTATAATGCACCCACCTTATGCACTGCATAGTCATTTTCATGGCATTGTTGAGCTGAAAATCGTGATTTCCTTTGTGGCAAGGACATTGAATTCAGAGTGCATAGCCCCTTTTGCCGCAGGCACACCACGCCGCCTCACCTTAATAAGATAGAAACACGAATGGAGGGATGAGGGGCATTCCTTTTGAAGAGTCTTTCACATTCAAGAGCTGATGTAGTGGGTCATGGAGTAGCCTACCAATGACTCGGGTGACAAATGTGAATGACAAAAAGCATCACACAAGACTGACTTTAAAACCATCATTTATAACTGTGGTGGGAAGATTTGAGTTCACCCTGTGCAGATAATCGGCGTGGGTGGCTGAATTGTTCGAAAGCTTTTCAATTTGGGTTGGAACAAAAATTTTTACAAAATGAAATGTAGTGGATTTTTTTCATCTGTTGATCACATTGGAGGATTTCTCTCTTTGTTTTTATTGAACAGCGTTTTGTGTTTATTTTTGCAAAAGAAAGAAATCACAGTTATGCATGAATGACCTCAACCACAAAGAAAATTTGACACTCATTGGTCACAGTATGAGACTTACCTGTTAGATCAATAACATTAAAAGCACAACGACACTATGTAATAGTAAAATCAAGCTACATGACATAAGCAATGTTTGGATTTCTTCATACAAAGTACTGCATCGGAATGGCTTTACTCTTTTATTTTTTATTTTTCAGACAATCTAGTACACGGTAGATGACTGTTCAGCATGTGGCTTAACCAGGTATTACCGAGCAGTTTTGAATTCAAAGGTTCAATTTGAGGGTCCGTCCTTCCAGCCTTGTGCTTACCTCTTCTTGTTGCCCCTGTGTGGCTTTTCTGTGGTACTCCAGTTTTCTCCAAAAAGATACATTTTAGGTGAATTAGGTGAATTGTCCATTGTTGTGAAGGTGGTAAATGGTTGTCTTTGTGCCTAACGATTGGTTGACAACCAATTCAAGTGTTATCCTTGCCATGTACATCTGGGTGTGGCTTTTTGGGTAGATGAGTTGCACCCCAACACAGAGCTTACTTGTGTCTCTTCACTTGAAAATGGGTGCACTCACAGCAACACAAGGACACATCTCTGTACAGAAGACAATACATAATATTAGCAATTTAAAATATAGAGAAGCCCGAAACTATATAAACTGTATAAAGATCGAATTTTCTTTTTGTTGGTGCTATGCCTAACAGTCTATAAAATGCAATTTCCCTCTCATGCAAAAATGATAATAGTTCATTCATAAAAAAAGCCTGCATAGACCTCTTGATGATCTTTCTTACAAACACTTACAAATGGAGAAAAATATCTGTATCACAAAGAATATTCAGTAGACTACAATGCATATAAATAATTACACCGTCCTTTGAATTGTAATACGGCTTGAAAATAACAAATGACTAGCAGATAAATCCAGATTGAGTCTTTAAGATGTGTATGCATATTAACTCTTGTGTATTAATAGGTCACTATGGGAAGGAGAGTGCACGGAGCAGCGGGGGTGCAGACCTACACAACTTCATCTCTTCTGGCTTTGTGACATTAGGCCGAGGTCCTCAGAAAGGTAATATACTTGTTTATCTTTTGCATAACCGGACACAAAATATACATTACCTACTAAATGCTGAAGAGCCTTGTGTGGCTCTCAGCTTTGCGCCAAGAAAATCTGTATACCGTGAGCCAACAATGCAGGTGAAATGTTTCCCGATTCAATACCCTCCACATCAAGTCCTATGAACTCCTGCCTTTGTGTTTCACAATTAAATTCAATGCTAACACACATAACACAGAACTGATTAGAGTAAGAAAGTGATTTAAAGTGCTGGACAGCGTTTCTCTGCACGCACGCTCATACACAAACCCACACACTCACCCACACACGCACATATATCCATTAGTCAGGAGCCAAAGTTATCCCTTGGGTAATACATTGATTAGTATGCAGCCATGTTGGCCAAGCTCTGATTTATTCGCATCCATTTTGGCTTCACAAATCAGACAGCCTGTGTGTCACCAAATGGGGAATTGCAGGGTAATATCTAAAAGCTTGGTCCTGTTTTTTAAGGTTTATTTTGAAATGTCAGTGTCATGTTTTACTGTAACTGACCGGTTCAGTATAGAAAGAAAAAATATGGCATTTTCTGGACATGATTCAATTTATTTTCTAAAATCCAAGGTTGTATTTCTATTCTTCCTATCATCTATGAAACATGTTAATTTCATGCTCATCTGCACAATTAAACTAGATGATGATCTTTCTTTGCATGAATGATTTGCTCTAATTTATCATGAGTCAATTCATAATATAGTGTGGTTTCTATAAATGAACATTTGTTTTCCAAAGCCATTCTTCGACTAACAGTGGATGTTTAATTTTTATCCACACATAGATTTGAAATTCCAAAACAAAATGTCTTATGTCAAAATTATCACTGTATGTGTATGTAGTGTTCAGATCGTGCACATTTATTGGGGTAAAACACCATTGGTATTCTAGTTCTCGGCTTTGGAAATCAATATTTTTTAATGGTGAGGTGCTCTAGTTGTAAAACAATATATTACACCCTCCCCCCACACCAATCCTCCATGTAGCCACATACTGTTTCACGGGTTATTAGCTAAAAAGGGGTTCTCATCCAAACAAGAAATTGACCCATCCAAATGAGAAAGTTACTCATGCCAACAAGAAAGTTTTGCATAAAAATCCCTATGCTCCTTTAGTTGCTAAGTATTAATGCATCACAAACAATGCGACCACAGTTTTAATGGACAAAGGACATGTTCAGATAAATATAACATATACACATGGATGGGACACTTGTATTGTTTATTTACAGAAGATAAATTAGTAGTAAATAATATAATGAACTTCTGGGTCCATATTTCAAACATGGCCAACTTTTGAATGAAGATTATATAGTAAAGTGGAACAAGACTGTCAAGTAATGTGTTACAGAAGATGGAGGAGAAAGACAAATCCTTTTGTTCTCTGAAATGATAGTCCCGCCAACCATCCATCTGTTGTCTTCCAATGATCAGGATGTGGGAATAGCAGCTTTATAAGGAAAGATAAGACTTTCCCATCTTTAATTATTCTATCCAGCTTTTCCAATGGGACCCTGAAACCAGCCTTGCTGGAAGGAACACTCCCTCTCTCCGGTATGTCCTCAGCCATTCCCAGAACATTCTCCTGTCACCCTAACCAGACACCGAAGCCACCTCAGCTGGCGCCACTTGATGTGGAAGAGTGGCTCGGCTCTAATCTCCTCCCTGATGACTGAGCTTCTAAACATATGTATCTCCAAAGGAGAACACCCTCTCAGCTGGTATCGCTGATCTTGTTCTTTTTGTTATGACCCTCAGTTCATACCTTACCATCGTTGAGAGTGGACACAGCTCAATTAGTACGATCTCTACTTTTAGCATGTGTACAAACAAAAGTCGGGACATAAGAAAAATGAAGGGAGGAACAACATTGCACAGGCACTGAGGTGGGAATAAAAAAGTATGCTCACTTCCACCTGCTCAGCATCTCTCAACATGGGGAACTCCAAAATGGAATACGAACCACATCTCTAGAGGATGGAATCTTTGGAGAGGCAGCAATAACTTGTCAGAATTTCTCACATCTTGCACGCACTCTTCCAATTCACATTTTTCCAGATCAAGCTCGTGTCCACATTACCCAGATTAGTTCTAGATGCCACCGAGTACTATTTTCAGGCCCATGCCCAATTGATACCAAAGAAGCCTACATCTTCCCCACGTGGGGTTGAGTTGTACATGTCGGCTGTGCTGCCATAGGTTTGATTTTCCATGCTTCAGGATCCTTCTTTCGTAGTCGGCATTGGGAAAGCCAAACTCTATGCTTTTATCTGCCACTCAACTCTCTATGGTTAAACTTACTCTTGAACCTCTTTTGAGGCTTGGCTCCATATGGTGAGGCATGTCTGGAAGAGGGACAACATCTTCAAAAATTGTTGATCAAATGCATCTTGATGGTTAAAATGGCATTTTAAATGATGAAATTCATTTCCCTTTTCTTAAAACACTACCAGTCCGGTGTCACTTTTTTTTTGTTATTCCCAGCTAATTGATACTAATTCACCTAATAAAAGAAACCTTTTAAACACAGTTACAATTCTATTCCCATAATACATAAGTTGCTGTTGATTCTGTACAATGTGTTAGTTCTCATCTCTCTTCCAGAGTGTGTAAATATATTATAATTATATTATGATGTAAACAATAAGAGGAGTATTTCGGTATACTCAACCTCCCAACTAGAAATGAATAATACAACAAAAAAATCACCTCTATGAATCATACTTGGTATAAACAAATTTTCTTCTGTAAACATAAGAAAGACAGGTCTCTGTGCACTTGTCAGTAAAGGGGCATTTATTTACACTTAGCTTAGTATGTTCAGTTGAACCTGCTGCCTTTGATTTGACTTCACAAACACAAAAGAATAATACAGTAATACTGCGTCTCTCGCTGCAAAAAGGATGTAAAGCAGGAGTGAAAGACCTTTGCTCTTTAAAAGCTTCTTTGTAACATCTTATGCCTCAAGGCAACTACGACTGTGAATTGAATCCTAAATCAATGCAACAATGTTCTTGTGTTTGTATCTGTTTGACTTGCAAATTGCCTACGATGGTTGAGGGAACTGAGCCTCTTTTTCGCTGTTCAGTCTTCTTTTTAAGTACTATTTCACTTTCTTGTACCTAACTTTCACATACTAGTCATTGGTTCCTGAGTATTATGATTTAGAAGTTGTCTATACATTATTTTAAAGAGCTTCTTGGTCTATCTTTTTACTTATCAGAAAGAGGCAGAAAGACCATGCATCCTTTATCTCAATGTATCCTGATGTGAGCAGTCAGTAAGATATGAAGTCAGAATGAGGTAAACACCAAGTAAGCAGTCAGGTTGAATATAACTCACAGTGGAACATCATTATTTTTTGAAGAGGTTTGCACAACTTGTTTTGCTGGTGCTGAGGCTAACAACACTGGAAAGGAGAAAAAGCGAATACATATTCAATTCAATATAACATCAAAATCATTTTTGACTGGTCTGCTTTGTTTTAGTTGTTTTTTGTTTTTCTTTTCTTTCTCTTTTACACAGCATTTGTTATTTTTGCCTCACTAACATTGCCATGTTTTGTAGTTAGCTCATCTTCTCCAAGCTTGTTCAAGTATGATCTGTTAAATTATACAGTCTGATAGAGAATGTGTTTAGTGTGTGTGTGTGTGTGAGGTTATATAAGCATTGGGGAGGCAGGACAGGTGAGGTCACTGGGCGTTACGAAGCATCCAAACAGCTGGATGCTTAACATCTGCTCTGATTTACAAACTAAAATTGCGCCGGGCAGTGAAAAAATGAGGTTAAGGTGGTGAAAATTAAATGGATTGTATTTCAAAATTCAGAGTGTTTACGCCACTAAAGCCAGCCAAGCATAACACTTTACTTTACTTTCAAATATTGTTTTTTTCTCACTTTTTAGGGCACTGGCATGGAAACCCATAGGATAAATTGTGTTACATCCCCTTTGCAACTGACTCCACTTACTTATAATCATAAAAATGTATCTTCCCTGGTAGTTACAATAGAACAGCTTGGGTATTTAAATCCCCCAATTTCCATTACTTTTTCACAGGTTTGTAATTTTTTCTGCCTTGGTAAATGAAATAATCATATAGAAAATCCATTTTCCCTTTCCATGGGTTGTCTCTGTATCAAACTAAAATTGGTTTGATTATCTGAAACCTTTGTCTGTGATAAATATGCAAAAAACACAGAAATCAGGGAGGGGCAAATACTTTTTCACGGCACTGTTTGTAGTCGACTGTGACCTCACCCAAGGCGATGTCCTAAATCTGTTTTTACATTGGAACTAATTTATCTCCTGCAATTTGCAAGTGACCAGTTCAGGGTGTAGATAGCCTCCTGGAACTACATGGCAATAGGTGGTAAAGATGAAAGATCAGTCGATAAAACAAACTAAAATTATAATTATAGCAGTCCCTTACTTTGAGGATTTGATTCTGATGCATGGTATAACCTAAAAAAATGAAAAAGAACCCACGGGCAACATTTTGGATTTTATTCTGTGATTTTCAGCATTGAATTCCTCCATTGTTGCGTCATGCAAATGCAAACTGAAGCCCAATACTAGGATTAAATTAATTGTTTTAGTCACAGCGGAAGTGTGGCACACTTTTGCATTCACTCACTGTCACAAAGAGAAACTCTCCACTGTAAATCATTGTCACATTTGCACACATTTCTCTGCCCTATAGAGTGTTTAAAAAGAGCAAAGCTGTGTGCGCAGATTGATGGAGAGAGAATTCTTATGACGGATGTTGTTAGTTTCCAACTCTTATGCCTCCATTAATCAAATGTTTCTACCTTGGACACAGATTGGGAGTAAATTGACAGCCAGCATGCAAATGTGGACTTAAACATTCCACTTCCCAGCTGCTATGTTGAATGTTCCCATTTTTTTCCTTTTGCCAGTCTTGTTGATTGGAAACAACGCCAAGTATTTGCACACTTCAGATATAAGCTATTGGCCTCTCAGGCTTCTACAAACAGATTTTATAGGAGTCAACTAATCATTAATGTTTGATGAGACAAGTCAGATTAAATATTTTCATGTTATTGTATTGGATTCAGCTGCTCATGTTCTGTATAATCATCAGTAGCATTCAGCTTCGTGTTTATTGTACCGTAATGACCATTACCGTATTTTCTCGGATATTAGCCATCTCCGCGTATCAGCCACACCCTTAAAATTGCCTTAAAATCATTGAATTTGGCAATTTCTCCCATATTAGATGCCCCCTGATTCACACTTTCCATCTCAATCTTCATGTTTTTCGCTAAAGAGAACAGGCATTGCTATGTCTTTCTCACCACATTTCCGTTTCGTGTAAAGACATTTCCGACCATTAGCCGCACAGTTGCATTTTTTACATGTTTTTTTGCGTTAATCAGTGCAGAATTAACTGAAAAAACAACAACAATAAGCCCAAAGCAAGCCAGCGCAATAAAGGATGGTGAGAAGAAGAAGCGTATGATGACAATCGATATTCAGTATGAAATAATAGAAAACATGAGAGTGGTGTATGCGTTTCTTAGCTGTCTCGCCAAGGTGACATTCAAACTTATTTTTAAGTGTGTATGTATAGTAATCTAAGTTAATTTGAGGTCCACCTTTGTTGAGTTTGCATGCTCTACCCGGGCCAGCGTGGGTTTTCTCTAGGTACTCCGGTTTCATCCCATATACCAAAAACATCCATAGTAGGCTGCTTGGATACTGTAAATTGCTCCTAGGTATGGGTGTGAGTGTGCATGGTTGTCCGTCTCCTTGTGCCCTGCGATCAGCTGGCCACACATTCAGGGTGTTGTCCCCGCCTCGGGCCCGAAGTCAGCACCCCCCGGCTCTAGTGAGGATAAAGCGGTTCGGAAAATGAGAAGAGATGAGATGTTATGTTATGTAGTATCACAAAAGTGTAGCGAATCGAACGTGTTGCCTTTAAATTGCTCTCCTGCCCTTTCTCCTTCTCCGTCGCACACACTGCCATTAGCCGCTACCGTCTGTCTCAAAGGTAAGAACTCCATACAGTGCAGTACATAATAATGTCACATTTTATTGGAGATCATAACAACTGTATAGGTATTTGTTACTTTGTGAGTGTAGGTGGTGAATTACAACAGTTAAAAACATGATTTTCCATTGTATTATCCTATTTTTAAGTTTTTTCATACGGTGCGAACAGATTAATTTGTATTTAGTTATTTTATATGAGAAAAATTGATTTGAGCTACAAGTGAATTGGCATGAGCTGGAATGCTTTAAGCTCGTATCTCAAGGTATTACTACAGATGTTAATCTGACCATCAGCATCCTCATCTTGGTAGCCGTATTCTCCTTTACTTACTAATATTGCCTTCTCGTTCACTTGCAATATTGATACTTTTAAAATGCAGTTTTTCCCGTATTATTTTTATTTAAAATTTTATAACAATGATGTTAACATTTAGTTTAACATTTAATGGATGCTTATGTCATATTGCTGGAACAATACATAGTAAATACATATGGTGTAGTGGACTGAAATGGTACACAGTTTTAGAATCGAAAAGGATTCGGTATTTTGATATGTTGCGCATCCATGTTGTTCTGTTTCATACTAATTTTCTTGAAAAGGTTAGAGTGTAATACTCAGAAAGACAGAAAGACTGAAACTTCTTCAAACCGTTTCAAAACTAGGGCTTCCATCGTAGACATCAAAAACCTGTTTAAAGTACCAAAATCAAAGGCAATCTGCTCACATGGCTCTGTAGCTGTTTTTGATTGACAGCATACAGCAGTAGGTCACACTGTACCTGCTTATGAAAATTAATGGCAGGCTTTAGAGGAGGTGGCACAGGTGAGCTCCTGACTCAGCATTATGCGGAATAACCAATAAGGAACTGCTAACAAGGTCCTGGTGAGAGCAAACCAGGGCCATGGCAGTCATTAGCCGATAAAAGACATCAAGGCGGGTTTTGTGAAAGATAAATTTGAGGAAAAGACAAGACTGTCTTGTCCTTGTTTCGTCTCTTAGGCTACAGCTACTGAATATGCAAGGCGGATCAACAATTAGAATGGAGGTTAAAAGGATGGAATCAGCCGTTTTTACTCAGTAAGCACGAAAATATCAAGCGTGGAAAATATCAAGCAGGTTTATAGACTAAGGGGCCTTGACAATCACCCAACAAAAGTACTTGCTGTTTCGTTTCACCCTTATTCACACAGCTCATTAAGGAATCCTTAGTGTCCTATAGCTGAGAACTCAATTTGACAAATTCCTTGCCTTGCAAAATTAACACAAGCCTCACGGCATTCTCTATAAAAGCTAACAGAGCACAAATGTAGAGGTCATTGAATGACAAGTCACCCCACAATTCCTGACAAGCCTCTCGAGTATCCTGGGGAACAAGGGCACTTCCAGACACTCTCCAGTCAATTACAGTGATGTCAGATGTGTGGGGAGACAGAGAAAATGACAGCGCTCTTATCATTGTCCTTCTGCAGTGACCACTTGGAAATTAGCAGTTATCTGTATCGGAAAGCAAGCAGGAGGCACGGACAAATGGTCCTTCTTAAAGGGATGAGATGGCTAAGTATCCAAGAATATCTTAATGATATAAAGCAAGTAAGTAGCAGAAAAAGCAGGAAAGAGGATTGAACACCAATGGTCATCTGGGATGTTTGACCTCTCATTTACTCAGATTTGTTAATCTCTCTCTCCCATAAGATATACTTAATAATGTAGTTAAGTGTAACAGCAAAAATTTCTACAACTTTTAAAATGAATTCTTAGGATTGTTCCAACAAAGTTGGCCCATTGGGTGAGTGGTTAGCGTGTCGTCCTCACCGATTTTGGGTTGAGGGTTCGATACCATGTCAGTCCTCGCTGTGTGCAGTTTGCATGTTCTCCCCGGGCTTGCGTGGGTTTTCCGGCTCCTCCGGTTTCCATCCACATGCCAAAAACATGCATGGTAGGCTTGTTGAACCCTCGAAATTGAAAAGAATATTAATGCGTAACATTGCCTCACAAGTTTGAGATCAAGCACCTGTCCTTCTTGTGTGGTATTTCCATGTTTTCTTTGTGTTTGTGTGAATTTTATCTGGGTCCTCTGGTTTTCTTCCATATTTCTAATATGTGTATGTTACGCTGATTGGACCCTCTAAATCTCCATAGGTATGCATGTGAGTATTTAAGGTTGTTTGTCTATATGTTCCCTGTGATTGGCTGGTATTCAATTTCTGATGTACCCTGCCTATTGTAGTTGGCTGGGATACAGTACAACATCCCTAGGACCTTCGTGTGGATAAGCTACTATACACAAGATATGAATATGAATGAAATACCTATTTATACTACTCCAGTTTCCAAATCCCCAAAATGCTACGGTGGTTGAAGACTCTAAATTGGCTTTAGGCATGAGTTTAAGCGTGAATATGTTATTGGCTGCCCCCCCTGGTGCCCATAGATGCCTGGGATAGGCTCCAGGCCCCCCACGACACTAGTGAAGATAAATCTGTTCTGAAAATGAGATGAGATACAGCTAGATAAACAAAAACATGCAATATATGTACATATAGGATTCAAAAGTCCACTGTGTATTTCACTAATGTCTCTAGGGATTTGTTTTTCAGTTTGGTAACATTTCTTAGTAGTTTTTTTCCAGCTTTGGCATTAGGCTGGGTACACACTGAATTGGATGCAAGCCAATCGCAGGACACATTTGATGAAACATGATATTAAATTGATACCTAACAGGCAGAATGTAATATGTTCTAAAATCTCTTTCATGTTCAGTGAGCGAATGTTTACTGTAACCTGTAAGCGGCCACCCGCCCACTTCTTATCTGCAAACTGACTTCCAGGCATTCTACTTAAAAGATCCAAAAGCACTGTATAAAATTGAAAGAAACTAGTCCCCTTTGCGTGCATGACACATGGGGACAATACGTTGAAAGGCTACTGTGACATTTGGGGTCTGTCTAAAGCTTCTAATATGGACCATCAATCAAATTTCTTCCTGCTGCAAGGCATGGGAATTTTAGCATCGCTCAGTAAAGTATTTCATGCATCGGCTGTAATGCAGGGAGCTTGTCCATGATAATTTCTTACATTTAATCTTTTTCAAATCATCTTTGATCAGTAGGTTTCTGTACACTAATATTTTGGAATGGAGGCTGCATGCGAGATGATTTGTTGAATAATTCCAAGCTGAAGCATCACCAATATGCTCTAAAGCAGTGGCTGTTTAATGGTAATATATAGTAGTAACCTTTCAACAGCTTTTCAACTTTAGGTTTACTTGAATGACAGGATAAATAAAATGTGCCATTCTTTTAAAGAGTAAATAGAGAAAAACTTTTGTGTGTCTCAAACTGGCCTCATTTTATTTAATTATTTATTTTAATTCAACGAAGTTAGCCAATAGGAAATTGATTTTTTTGCATGTTGCCACCAATTGTGAAATCTTTCAAATATATTTTTTCAGCATTAATCTGTGAAATAATAGAATTACACTATTTCCCACCATCACCAGAATAGCCAAAAGAGATCCTAAAAAACTATCAGGCACATTGTATAAAGTCCGGTACACAGTGTTGTTGGGCATTCTTTTAAACAAAGTATTTTGTAACAAGTTGCTAAGACCAAAAATTGTAATTTGATCAAATGTGTTTGGATACAATTTGGCGATGAATTTAATTACAATCATACAGTTTTAATTGGAACCATTGGGATAACTTGCCAGATCAAATAATTTAACCTGAAAATAGAATGATAAAGCTTAGTTTGGTGAAGCTCAAACTTGTGTCTTATATTCTTGAAGAGGATTTTTTTGGCAAAAGTATATTTAATATTTTGAAAAACCAAATTGAATGTTAATCCGTTGTCATAATAATCATTTCTTATAAATATTCTTAAAATATTTTTGTAGAACTAACTTGTCTCTAAGTGTTTTAGAAGGACCGGTAAGAGGCTTAGACTTTGCAGACTGGCAAAGGCAGATAACTTGGTCACTTTTGCGCCTTCCTCCTCAAACCCTGCGTGACTATTATCACATCGTGACATTGTGTGGCAGAACAAATGGGAAAATAGACTCTTTCTCCGAATGGTATTAAGAACTGAGTATTCTGTGCAGAATTTGAATGTGGATTTGCCATTCAGAGCACAAGGTTTATGACCGCCTCTTGCACTTTGCTAATAATGAGGAATCAGAGGAATGAAACTCAAATTAATCATCTGTAGATTGGGTTTATCTTCAAATTTAGTCCAACTTTTAAATAAGGCTAGACATTTATTCCCTTGCCATTTGGTCTAATTTAGAGTGTGTGGGGTGAGTCTTTTAAGAGAAGATAGGTATTTAAATATTAGTTCCATCTCCAGTCAAGATGATTTTATGGGGATGTAGGTGATAAATGACTCCTGCTGCAGTAGTAATCTGTAATCGTTACCAATTTACAATGGGCAGTTGTTTACTAAGCACCCATTTATTTGCTAATTCCACATTCACAGATGATAAACTGCGACGACAAGCCTTTCATTTGTTGTTCTTAGTGAATGTGTGCTCCTATAATCCAATTCACTGAATCTAGCCGACCAGACCTTAAAATATATTTTCATCAAAAGCGTAATATATTTAACTACATCTAAAATCCATGGATGTCTGTCACTGGAGTAGGTGGTGGCTTCCTCAAGCTTCCATTTCACACTGTTGTTCACAGGGCACAAAACCTTGAGGAATGTGAAAGAAATCAACACCTTGTCAGGCATGCCATTAGGGTACAATTTGAAAAATATCAAGCGATGTGAAAGACTTGGCGTGCTGAGCGGAGCTTAACTGGCATGTTAAAGCCCCTCCGTGAGCGTGAAAACTATATCACTGTTGCCAATGTCACCTCTGTCTCAATTATGTACGGTGCTACAAATTGCCCCTACATTGTTGCCAGACAGCAGGTTAACATATAATTGAAAGCTGCCTTCAAAATTGACCAGCAATGACGTTTTCAAAGGGGTGGGAATTTAATTGCATCGTGGAAAATATTGTTTTACACAGCAATAGACACAGTTTATCTCTCCAGTGAGAAGACTGGAGGGAGTTAGTTAATTCAGGAAGGAATGCACTCAAATAGATTTGTTACAAATGAATAGTCTTTACATGAGATAACTGGGATATTACACCTTGATTAAATGATTCAATTTTTTTAGCTAATGATTCATAAGGTCATGTGTTAATTCCGTAAGCAAATTTGAGATCAAACTAAATTAACCTCAGATTGTCTTGATTAAAGTTTTAAAAAGTGAGTCACACCTGTCTGACCATTATCAGCTTCATTAGCTGAATATAATAATTCAAATTGTTCATCAAACAGATCAAAATTGTTGTTCATTGTCTTTTGTTTAAAATGTGCGGAAATAGTATTTTGTCCATCACATTGATATTTTGCTCAATGTCTCCTGATAAATACATTTGTTACAATGTATAATGTAAGTTATCATCCTTATGGCGCTTTCAATAATAGATACATGTACAAACTTTAAAAGCTTTCATAGAAAATCAACAGCAGTTTAACTTTTAGGAGAAGATAATAATTTTCATTCTTTTTTGGAAGTACTAATTAGTACTGAAAGTAATTATTGCATATTTCTAGAGGAACTTTGAAATCAGGTGAAATTGGCTTCAATTTGCCACTGCTGACAGACATGAGCTTTTTTTGTTCTTCCTAGTTGAGTGGAGCAGTTTCTATGTCTTAATTACCTCACTTTTGGCACAGTACAGTGCTGCAGCGCCACCATAGAGGAGATAAGGGGTGGGCTCCACTGAGATGGACAGAGCTTGGTGACAGAAGAAAGGGTAGAATACAATGGAAAGAAGGCCCCCAGCTAGAATGCCTAGGATGACAGATGTGACAGTGGAGGAGGGACCTGATATCCCCAAAGACAAGCAAAAAAAGAGAAAAATATTGGAGATGTCCCGTATGCCTGTGAAGAAGAATTGAAAGATCTTTGTACTTAAAAAAAAAACCAAAATAAAAACAAAAAACAAGGACTTTAAAAAAGAAAAAAATATCGGAGACGTCCCGTATGCCTGTGAAACAGAATTGAAAGATCTGTGAACCTTAAAAAAAAGAACTTTGAGAATGCAGATTCAAATATATTCTCTGTCTCTCTATTTAAAAGTCTTGTTTACTGCCTCAGCTACTTTGTTGCAAGTATTAAATGGTTTCCCCCAGGAATTCTGCTTGAGGATGTTTCTGTAGCTATACTCTAATTCAATTCAATGTTTCTGCCAGTGTTTACTTGAGATATGCTTACTATAGACTACATCTACAATGAAAGAGTCACAGAAAAAAATATGAATGACTACACTTCAAACTCTACACTTCTTAACATGTCCTACTTTCCTGGTCTAATGGGCATTTTCTGACACTGTCAGTGACAACTTTAGCATTTAATGAGAGTTCCTCCAACGTATTTAATTTGAATACAACAATGCCAAACTGATTAATGGTATTTACCATATTCTTTATGTATGAAATATATTTTATGCACTGACAATCATATCCAAATATTCTCAGCTAAGATTGCAATGCCTTGCCCTTTGTTACAAAGTTTCATTACCAACTACATAAACCTGGCCTATTATAACAAAAAAAATATACTTTCAAACACAAAGTATTTAAATGCATTCTCAGTGTATACTTGGTATCATCAGAGATATTCAGACTTCATACTATAGTAGAATAGTATGCCTTCCTTTTGTCTTTTTCAAGCACACATTGTGAATGTGAATCATTCAGTTCAGTCTCTTTATTCCTTGGATTTGGCATTGATCTGTCTGCTCAGGGCAAAGTCTCTGCCAGCCTGACCAAAGTCATCAATATTGCATCAGGTTCAGTCTAAACAGTGCGGAACTCTTAAGCAGTATATCAAGTGAAGTGTAATAAAATGCAAGCATGTCTGTACTTTCTCAAATGGAAAGCCCACATACAACTGATATGTCCTTATAGCTCAATACTAAATGGAGCAGGTTAATTCAGATGGCCATAATTTATTAGAATGTATTATATACAATGCCTACCATGCCATATCCTGTCCTAACTAATTTATATTTATGGAATAGAAAGGAGATGCTAATTGATGCTGCTCTTAATAGAACTATCATCCACTATGAGGACTATTGTACCTCTCTAGTTTTTTATGATGTAGTATAGAGTAGAACACAGCTGCAACAAAACTTTTAAAGGTCAAACAGTCCGTTTCATAACACTAACTCTATATTCATTTGACGTCAAAGACTTCCAGAGAATATAAAGGAAATTACTAGAGTCGATCAGTTCAGGGTAAAAGTGTTTAATAGAAGACCTTTTTTAAGAACTATATTAAGAAGACTGCAATTTCTTTCCTCAATGTAAAACCCACATTCCTAGTGGTCTCTACCATTCTTCTGTCAAAATACACAAAGAACGAAGAAGCAAAATATAATTTAAATCTACAAATCATAGCATTTCAACTATTCATCTTTTAAATTCCTTGATGAGCGTAACAGTGTTTTTATGTAAATGTGGAGGATGGCATTTGCTATTTTAACAGTACATGTATGATTATGTTTGTTACAACATAACCTGTGATTATTTTCTCTCTTTTTTTAAATGTTAATCAAAATGAAACAAAACCAATTGTGACATTTGCCCTTAAACTTTGATTAGTTAAGATGAAGTGCGAGACCTAAAAATCTGTGATTGTACTGTAGAAGCATTAAAGTAAAATTGATTAAAAAAACACAAAATAAAGACCAAGCCAATATTTATTTGATTAACCTGATAGTATTGATGTGAGTTCTAGTCTTTCAGCAGTAAAAATTGTAATTCTGGGCCCATGTTTTGGTCTTATAATCACCCCAGATTAGCTGTTAAGAGAAAATTAATGTTCAAGACAGCTAATGAGCAAATATTTCCTGACGGTAACTTCATTTGGATCATTTTAAAAATAATCTACAGGGAGAAGTAAACAAGGTCTTGATCCAAACTCAATCAGATTTTATTGTTCCCTTGTAACACTCTCACCACCACAGTTGATTGTGTGGCAGACACAGCAAATAAGAAGATATTAAATGAAACAAGAAGGAATTAGCTTTGCAGTGTCAGCAATGCCTCCTAGGAAATATACTAGTAAACAGACCATGTTTCAAGAGAGGGGATATATGCAGTGCTGGCAAATCATTGTTTTCAGTCAGGCCTTTTAACTCATTCATTTAACTAGCGTTGACGTTGTTTGTATCAGTATTTGCAAACAGGTTTTTTTTTTTAGGTTTGGCATTTGATTTTCTATCTGAAGATCTTTGGGAGAGTACGATTAATTAGATTTTAAACTCAACGTGTCTAAATTTTGTTTAAAAAGATCTTACACAACTTATCCTTATGAGTCATGAGTGAGTTAGAAGGATCCCTGTTAATTTGAACAAAAGAACAAGAATATTTTTGGCACAAACCCAACTTCTTTAGTTCAGCTGTTACGCAGGAATATGAATATAAGTGACAGACCGAGACTGAGAGGATGTGCTGAATTTGAGATTTTAAATTAGGGTGGGAAGATGGGTGGAACTGAATGATTTTAAACCCTGAAGTACTTTGTGTAACATTCCTTGAAATGATATTGTTTCTATTTTGTGGGCTCTTATTTTGTGAAAACATGTCTTATGTCTCTGGCAGTACGGCTCCACCCAGGGCTCTGGGGGCGTAATATCAGGCCCCAATGGGTGCGAGGAGGGACTAAAAATCATGTATGATGATCAGTGGAGCTATAATTTTGTGTTTTAGAGGGCTTACAGCTGACATCAACTCCCTGGGCCTAATAATGTTAAGACGTGGCATTGCAGTAGTACCACTACTATACTGGTCCTCTCAAAGTCAGCAAATACATCTCTTAAAATACCCTTGAAATTTGCCAGTGACATGAGGGATTGTCATAGTCCCCTGCTCTTTGTCATACAGTAAATAGCACAGCTGCTGCCTGTTCTTCTAGGCTATATGACGCACTTGAACTGATTGATAGCAATGTGCCTAATCCATTATTTTGGCTCAATGCATGAGGCAAGTAATGAGAGATCAGTGTTATCCCTGGTTTCTGGATCCTTCTATGAGATGGCTGCATCACATTGGCGAAAGTAAAGGTGTCAGCCACTGGTTTACTAATCACCCTATGCTGTGAGGTATGGTTAATGAAAGCAATTGCTGGGAAAATGCATCAACTCTATACACCCTCGATCAACCTTACTTGCTTTCATTCGACTGAAATGCATACCGATTTTAAATATGACTTTGTAAAAATCAGCTGGAATATGTTGGCTGTGGAGCCATAGAATGTAATAATTAAACATGTACAAACATCTACGGTATTGCATTTCATCTATTGACTTTTACATGTTGTGCGTCTCAAGTTGTTTCCCTGAGAAAACATTTGAAGCACGGCTCTGATGCATAATTACAAAAAAAACATGCTTGACTGGTTTAGACAGAGTTACAATATACTACAGCAGTTATTTTCCACTTGACTCATCTTTCAATTTGTTACCCTACATGATACGAATGTGTGGCTCACATACACACTAGCAGAAATGTGGTTGGCAAAGGTTGAATTTGTCACTACTGCAAGGAAGACATTGAGTAGAAGTTTATGGGTAACTCATTTTTTTTAGGAATTGTAGTTAAGGGATTCCCATATATTCTTCAGAAATCCAGTGTTTGTGTTGTTAAAGTTACTCTGCAATCTGTCATCCATCTAATCTACACAATTCTGAATAAGGGTTCTGCTTTATACCGCATAGTGTTAATTCTTAATCTCATTGGGCAGTGTTGCACAATATTTTTTTATATGGTAGTTAGGTAAACGTCAGATTATACACACGTAATTTTATTTCATACACATTTTTTTTAACACTTACAGGTCACTCATTTAACAAATAGCCTGCCATTAACTGTCCGAGACATCCAGTCCATTTGACCTGGGAGGGTAGACTTCTTCCTTCAAGGTCAAAATGGATTGCACCAGTGGCGGGCCATCAGGGCCTTCAAGGCCTTCTCTGCTGGCCTAAGAAATATCTGAATCATATATTATATTTTGTCCATCAATACTTATTAAACAATTCCAAATTGTCCGTTAGCTTGCTTTCATTGCTTTCCTCCCTGGTTGCACTGCTTCCAGATGTGTGCCGTATTTCTGGCATAGTTGTACCTTTAAAAAAACACCTTGCACTGTAGTCTGTATCATGTTAAGTGAAATAGAATTCAACATTTAATGCTCCTCAAAAGAATAAGTGGTCTACATTGAATACGGTTTGCATATGGAAATTATTCATAATAAGCCATGGTGTTTTATAATGCTTTCATATCGAATATTCATAGATTTAATTTTTACCTATAACAAAGAAAAGGCCAAATTAAAACAACCTTGTGTGATTGATGTGAAACAGGTCATCATTTAGTCCAATGGGGTTGTATAAAATTTGTGCTCATACTGGGCTCATTTTTAATAGTCAAATTGGGTGAATTTTTGTGAGCTTTTGGCTTTTCACTTCATTAAAATAGGCTGTATTAAAGTGGATTAACCTTCAGTCCCTAAAGTTAACATGGCTAACTGGTTTAATCTGAAAAGGACTAGCATCAGCAATAAAGCAACTTAATATAAATTACATAAACTAATAGTGAAATACATTTCCTTCCAGTGATATAGTATAGATATTTAAAAGTACTAACACCTACATATGGTGCGATGAAGGTTCATCACATTCACACAGCCTGAAGCTGCCTCCAACCTGATCTGGTAGGCCACCAAATTAATCACTGCCGCCGAGGGGACCAATGGTGCTTTTGTGAAATGTTAATAAAGCTATACTGAATAAGTATAAGCAGCCAGAGGCTGCTCACTAAATCTCAATGACTTCATTAGCTCATCACCGTGAGTCATGGCACAGAGTGCCAAAAGCAATTAAAACACAACAGAAAATGAAGTCCATGGGCTTCTGTTTCGCTGGTGACACTAATACGCTCTGCTAGTTCCCACATAATAACTGACATATCAAGAGGTGCAGGAGTTTGTTAAATCAATATGCAGATTTGTCTCACACACATCTCAAACGTAGAGGAAGTTGTCCACACCGCATCAAAGCTTGTAAGCTTTTGTGCCCAAGTTGAAACTCTTTTATGATAATGTAGATCAGGATATAATGTCAAGAATTAATTACGTGCCATTGAGATTTTTTTCCATTAATGACAACATAGCCATTATTTCATGTATTTGCACATCAAAACATTAGATGGAAAATTAAAAAAAAAATGGAAATATGGCAGGTCACCAGAAGGCACTGCTTGATAACCACTCTTTTTGTGTGTGTCCTTCTTCAATTAAAAACTTATTCAACTTTCTTCTTTGTGTTGGAATAAAGTTCAATATTTGAAGGCAATCCTACTTATGACACAGTGTACTTGTATTTCCTTTGTTAAACTCTGGTTAAATGGTAATTTAATTGAAACTGTGTTTTTTTCCCTATTTGCATTTAAAGAAACCTTTATCTTAGCAAATGAGTGACAGTTGATGGAATACTCATATTTCTTCCTCCTATTGCTCCATAAAGACAGTCAGTCCACTCACACATTCTCCTTATTGTTATGGCTCCATTATTAATGAGTTTTGAATTATCAGACTGTGGGAAGTCTTCAAGTGAAGCCCCTGCTGAGGCTGATAGAATTAATTTAATTGCAAATATAGAAATTAAAGTGGCAGTAAGGAACCATTTTTATTTCAGGCTCATTTTCTTTTCAGGTTGAACGTGTAAAACACTTTTGACTGAGATAAACATACATAAACAGCCTGGTGGGTGAGTGGTTCGCGTGTCGGCTTCACAGTTCCTGGGCCTTGGGTTCAAATCAAGGTCACGCCCACCTGTGTGAACTTTGAATGTTTCCCCAGGCCTGTGTGGGTTTTTACCTGGGTACTCCAGTTTCCTCGCACATTCCAAAAACACGCATGGTGGGCTAGTGAGACACACTAAATTGGTCCTGGTTATTAGTGTGAATGGCTGTCTGTCTCCTTGTGCCCTGCGATTGGCTGGCCGCCGATCCAGGGTTTCCACCTCTGGACAAAGTCAGCTGAGATAGGCTCCATCACCCTCCGTGATCCTTCTGAGGATAAGCGGTTCAGAAAATCAATGAATGAATGAATAAATATGCATTTTTTAATTGAAAAAATAACTGAAGAAGCAGGTACAGGAAATGTTTTAAATAAAAACAAATCCTGTGAAAGTTGCTTTAACCAACATCCAACCTTAATGATCAAGAACAGCAAAGAAAATGGAAATGAGGGGATTGGCCTATCAGCTTATCCAGAGACAATAAATTATAGAAGATTGCTATCTATGGTTGCCATAGCAATAACAGGCAGGGCTTTCGTTACACCACTGTGTATCATTTATTTTAGGTTTGGTTTGACCAAATAAAAAAACAGCACATAATTGTTAAATCTTCATACAGCTTTAGATATTGCTAACATTTTTTAACGATCCACCTTCATGTTGAAACAATTATAGAAAGATTGCACAAAAACAATGTTCTATTATTAATTGTAATCAATCGCCACATTTACATGCAGCTAATATTAACTTTAAGGTCATTTTCTAAGGCCTTTTGAAGTATTCATGTACAAGCATAGAGTTGTGTATGAAAAGGGATAATCCTGTGCAAATTGTTATGCTCTAAATGCATTTTTTAAATGTTTTATACATGCCCAAAAATCCAGTGAGTAGACTGTGTGGATAAATTCCAATTATACTAAGCCAAAGAATGATATTTGTAAAACATCACTTTAAATTTTGTGTACACTGTACAGTACATTGTACTTTGAGTTTAGTTCTTCCCCATCTTAAAATTCCTTCTGTCCTACAGCACAATTCTCTATAACAAGCTTGTGCACCGGAGATGAGATATGATTCTTAGAATTAAAGCCCCCTTTGATCATGTAGTACTCTGGGAACGCTAAAAAAGAACTCACCCATCTTTATCGAATTTTTGCACCCGGTCTTATAATCTTCTGCCTATGCACGCTGCTCTAACTGCGCTTGGAGGATCACTCATTGCAATGAAGAGTTAATGAAGAAAGCTTTTCTTCTACAGAAAAAAAAAGGAAAGGAAGAAAAAAAAGATTCGACTTTGTACTCTGCTTTTGGTAATTGCGTCACAAATGGCTTTCATGTATCACAATGCGAGATTATCATGTTTTGCTATGATTTATATTGCACACTGTTTTCATGTTTTTCCAGAAAAAAATATCCTCATTCACTCAAACTCATAAGTGTCTTTGCCCTCATAAACTGCATATGAGAAGTACCATTGTCAAAAATTCATGTTATCATCTAATATAGAGGGCGACGTGGGATGGTGCTGCTGGCGACGTAGTTATGTAAGCCGCTTTCTCAGGGACTGATAGCAATCCAACACACCCAGCAGGGGATCAATCGTGTGTACGTGCATGTGTGTCCCAGTGTTGGGGATGTGAAACAAATCTCACATTTTAACACCCAGTATTTTACCACAGGTACAGAATGACTCACACTGTTGTGCCAATTGATTTGTTAATATGCTAATCTAATGTCACTGGAATTAACAAAGTGTGCAACGCCGGCAAATCTTCGCTCAGTGAGGTGTTGATTATATAAAATCAAAAAGGTGGGCGAGGAAGGAAATGTCTTCCTGGGAAAACAAACTTTTCATCATGGTGCTCAAAAAACAACACTAAAGTGACACATCATCCACACACTGTGTACTATCGATTTAGCAGCATGTCATATTAGAAATTGGAATTCATGCATGTTATCACAAGCTATCCACATTCTTTAAACAGTCTTGAGAGATTGGTGACCACTACCCCAACCACCACAACCATGCAGAATGCCTAATATTTATTATATTACTATTAATAATATTACTATTACTACTATTATCATATTTATTACCTCTTTACTTGTGTATGCAATGTATTTTTGTCTGTCTGTGTTCCCACCTTCTTGCTACTGCGACAGTGAATATCTTGCCTGATATTTATTATATAAACATGACTACTATTATTATATTACACTAATATTTATTACCTATTTATTTCTGTCTACAATGTATTTTCACAATGTGTCTGTGTTCTCATCTTCTTGTTACTGTGATAGTGAATTTGTGAGTACTGGATGATCAAAGTTTATCTAATCTAATCTAATCTAATCTAATCTAATGACACCCTTATAATTTGTAACCATAATCTCCTTTGGTATTTCTAAAATAACCTGTTTTTTCATGAAATAGGTTGGCATGTTGAGATTGTTTGAAACTGTCAAAAACAAAAACAAAAAAAAACACCGTGTAAACCATCAGATCTGCCAATCGATGCCGGTTATCTTCGATTATTTTAGAGCCAATGCTGCGCACGTAAATTTTAATCACGTCAGCAGAAACGGTGTCCATAAGGGATTGGAACAATGGGAGCTTAGATCGGCTGTCACATACAATAGATACGTTATATTTGTAACAGAAGGTTTTATGAACATAGAAATACTGCAGCATGTTTAGGTTAGACTGAGTTTCTCAATTATTTTTTTCTATTTTGTTGGGAACCTTATTGATGAGCAGCAATGCATTGAGGCTTCTGCCTTGTTGCTCTTACAGCTATAGTGCAGCGTCAGATTTCTTCTTGATAAGGCAACAAGCCACAATCGTATATATGCGGTTGTCAGTTATACCGGTGTTTTTTCAATTAAAGGGCACTATCATTGTTGTTTATTGTGGAGTCTCTGACAAAATGTGTACCATTTGTAACCGAGCTTCAGAAGTCAGAATTTTATGAATTTCATCCCTCTGCCATCACTTTTAGATTTATCTCCACTCTTTGCCTGGCTGGAAAATTGCGTGTCAAAATAAATGACTGCTACATGTGGAAATCCTGTAAAAACCCGAGGATTGTTTTTTTTCTACAACATTAAAGAAAATTGTAAAATCTGGGATTATCAATGGAAGGAAATATTTGCTGGTGAAAAAAACATTCCAAATCTAATCTATATACTTAAGATAGAAAGAATTGCTTGCTTTGTATACAGTAAATAATAGTGACATGATAGTGGTCGACAATGCACTTCTTAGAGCCGCCATTTTAAAGTGACTGACTGAAGCAAGCTCCTTATTAAGAAAATAGTTCCAAAGTGGTTGTCAATAAAAGGCATTCAAGACGTGATACATTTTTCCCAAAACTGAGAAAACGGTCCTTCAGCCGAGTGGTTAGGGCGTCGACCGCACAGTTTGGAGGTTGAGGGTTCGAGCCTATTTTTCTCACTGTGTAGAATTTACATGTTCTCTTGCGTGGGTTTTCTCTGGTAACTCCGGTTTCCACCCACACCATAAAAAAATGCAGAGTAGGCTGATTGAACACACTAAAGCTCCTTATGCCCTGCAATTGGCTGGTCACCAATACACTGCCTGGCAAAGGAGTGGTCCCAGAAGTCAGCTAGGTTAGGCTCCAGCACCCCCAGGAAAAACAATGTCCAATATATTTACCTTTTTTCCATTAACACTTTATAAAGTACTTTAACATTCCCATGCTGACAAGCATTATTTGAATATTTCACATACTCGTAGCAACCCTCAGATGTGGAAGATCATACATTTGTGCTAATCAGCATATTTGCAGCACTTGTTTCTTTTCTCAACAACCCACCCCATTATGTACCGATAAAGTACCAGATCAATGGGTTATGGTTTTAAGGGGACCTCCTAAAATCCAGTTTTTTTTTCTCTCCCGATGACACACCCACTCACCAACAGCTAAAGTTCAGCCTCTAGTAAAACGGTAACTCAACTTACTTGAAAACAGGGGCTCGAGGCATTTTCAACGCAAATTGGCTAGCAAATCTGATAAAATTACATCAAAGTGTTTTAAAAAAACAAACTTTAAAATCATTACTTTGGAAAATTGTTAAGATCAAGTGCTGGGTAACACCTCCCCTCTGCATGGGGAGGGCTTGCAGTGAAAATTGTGATAGTTAATTGATAAGGAGGCATCAAACTACTGCTTGTCTGAAACCATGTTGTGTGTGTGTGAGTGTGTGATACAGTCAGATATTTAAATGCAGTGGAACTCCACTTTTAGCACAGAATGGAGATAAGGCCTAAATGGGAAGAATGAAAATGTTCAATATATACATTTGAAAAAAAATCCTCCCCAATATTATTAATATTTGGTGCGATGTTCATGCTTTTAATTTTTTAATAAATCTTTTAAAAAAAGGAAACTATTTCAAAAACATTAGTAAATGAGATAATATTGAGGTTCATTTTTGTACTTGTTGCTGGTAAATGTTGGAAAAAGTGCCACAAAATCTGAAAATTCTCTTTACCCACTACGAAATATGATGGTTGGCGTGTGGCAGCTCTGCATGTAAAATTTTTCAATATGCATTTAATTAAAAATTTCCTGCGGGTAATGCTAGTAAATCTAAATTAAGTAGAAATATGTATCTACTGTAGCCATTTTCAGGTTTGCACTCTTCTTCAGCGCAATCCCTTATTTTTTTTATGAAAGACTCGCTGTTGGTGCTATCTGATGTGATAGAAATGTCCTGTTTGCTGTCGGGAAAAGAATAATCTAATAGATAACTGCTTGATTGTGTTTTCTAGGAGAAAAACATTGGCCTGTCCGGTCCCAGAGTCACCATGGTAGGGATGGCTATTTTTTGTCAAAAGGTTTAAGTTGCCTCTAATCACGTAATACAATATGCCCAAATGTATCTTATGAATAAATATGATTAAAAATCATTGGTTGAATTTGGAATTCAATATTCTGAGTCTTTGGAGGCATCTTATACCTTTAGTGTATATAGTAAGGTATTCCTGCTTACGTACTCCCAATCGTTAATATGAAATACTCCTGTCTGTGTGATGAAAATGAAAAAGTGTATAGCTTCAGCCATGTTGTCTTGTGCAAGGGGTGTAACAATACATGCACCACTGCTAAAATCCCTATCTTCTTACAGCCTATTGTCATCTCATGACATTATTACAGGTCTACCGTCTAAGCCATAGTTCTTTTTCACTCTAAAAGGTTTATTGCCAATTGAAGTTTTTGACTACACTCATGAATTCATGAGTGAAGTTGCTTCCTCTATTCAAAAGCATTTCCTCTTTTATTTCAACATGTATTATGCGGCAGAAATTACTCCCTTTGCTTACAGACCAGGATTCCTTGTGAATTGGACATTCCTTCTCTCAAGATAGTCAAATTCAAAAGGGTAAACTCAGTAGTACTAATTGGATATTAACTATACGAGCAATTGAAAGGGTTATTGGCTGGATGTAAATGTTTTTAAAATATCTACAGTATGTACTGTTATGCCCCCAAGGTGATGTTTTACCAAGTGTTCTACTGATGTGGGCTTGTCTATTTGGAAGGAAAACAAAACATAGAGTTTTGTTTTCAATTCAAATTTCCTTTGTCCTTGTTGCGCATAGTTTTGAAGACCCTTAATAAAATGTGCAAAATTACAAATGAAAATATTTATGAAATGTTGTGTCTTCTGCAGCTGACCCAGATTCCATTTTTTTGTGCTTTAGAATCTTTGTTACAATCATATTTATAATCTTTTTGTTTTCTGACTGCTTAACTGGAGTATTTTTGCATAGCCAACATGAAATCCTAATAGCAATGGTATGTACGCTCAACTCAGTGGAGAGGAGGTCTGCTTTATGAAGGCATGGATAAAGGCAGTTTTGATGATGTTACTTCTTTTATTTTAGGAAGACATCAGATAAATCTGTGCTTATCTTTGCTCACGATATCTATCTCTATCTTCTACCATTCCTTCACCTCCCCTCAAAGGAAGTCTGCTTCTCAACAGTCTGCAAATGGAGTCAGTTGGTATGTCAATCAACTGTTGGAAGAAATCATTTGTTTTCTCAATATACAGGATATTTGCTGCGAGAACATGAATCCTATAATGGCACATCAGACATCCATATCACAGTCTCAAATTGTTTGAGTTTCAGGAAAGATTATTGCATGGACAAAAAAGTGAGTGGCTGCACCTTTGAGGCAGTGGGAAAACTCAGTCAAAGCATGCTGCCTCTAAAGTACATCATAAAGCTCATCTTCAATAAAATGGATCTCTTATTGCCTTGTAACACAAAGGGTCACACTAGACCACATGGGTTCATCCAGAATCACATTTCAAAATGAACTGATATGAGGTCCACCTCAACCCCGTGCCCTTACCCATCCCTGCTGAGATGATCATAGTGCATTTGTCAAGATGGAGAGGAATAGCAATGTCAAGTAACCACTTGGCCTGTGGTGTCTTGGGAGTGATTGTGAGTTATGAGTTAAAAGGTAATACTTACTGGAAATGGGGATAGAAACAGGCTCATGTAGGATTGTATTGCACTTGGAAGACAGGGAGAGCGTCGCAATCTCTAGCTCATTTGATGATTACAGAGTCCACTTTTGAACACATAATGATATCTGAATAAAGTCGCCATTGGCCCCAATTTAGTGTATAATAGTAATAGATGCGATTTTATATAAACAGGAGCAGAACCATATAGAAATAATTTCTTTTTGCAAAAGATCAGATCAGCTTGGGATGTCATTCAAGAGATGTAAACTTCTAGCCAGGGGCTAAAGGCTTTGCCCCCTCCAAACTGAGGCAATTGTGGTAGTGAACATTCTGTGGTAAAATCGGAACACTTTTTGTTAGCTGTTAAATGTCAAGCCCTTGGTGGTTTCCCTTTCCTTTGCAAGAAGAGAGCATGGGCACACTTGTCTCTGGGCTCTCAAAAGAACGAGTGGGACACAGACAATAACATTCCCCTTTTAAACATGTAGACTCACACATACACACTTTAATATCTCAGTAAAAGCTTCACCTTCCTTGGGCTTTTCAGAAATCCAACAGCTCCACTTGGCAGTGCTAATGGGATGTGAGGGTTGTGCATTTTGGACAGCAATGTTGTTAAGGGAGTGCCTTGGAGAGCCGAGCATTACTTTGATAGATCTGTGATGCGTGCTGAGGAAACAAGGATTTGGAAAGTTGCTCTGTTGTAGTGCTTGTTTTATCTAAGTGATCCACCATGTTTTGCTTGGACCAAAGAACCTACAAAAAACTCGATGTATATCGTGTTTTATAACAGTTTTTTTGGTCTGTATCTTATGATCGTTGGTAAGTCTACTTACAAACGCTTCTGCATGTGAAATATTCAAGTTACGAAAAGTGACATGACCTGAAATTGGGTATTAGTATTTTTTTTTTTTTACTGGGACCCATAACTTTTTAATATTGCAGGTTTTTGGAAAACAACAGTTTTTATAAGTAAAAGCCCTAATATAAAAAAGACCTCCAAGAATCCAACTACTTAAACCAATGCCAGTATCTCTAAATGCTATTATGGATTTATTATGTTTTCATGAGTTTTATTGTGCTGTCTCAAAAAGAACATCACACACACATTAAAATCTTTAACACGAAGCCTTCTATCAAGGCACTGCAGTTTATCCGAATGCAAATTCTCAGATCAATGTTGTCTGGTTGCCGCAGCACCGTCAAGCATCTCTTTGCAATCAATTCTGTAAATGCTTAGTTAACCTTGGCACAAGGCTGGAGTTGTTTAGTTGGCAGCTCAGTGTACCCCCAATGGCCTTCCAAGTGATGTACCTGGAATCATTGTGAAACAAAATAGCACATAAATGTCAGTTGACTGAGTCACTTCTGAGCCATCTGGGTGCCATTATGCAAAGTCACTAGTAAGAGAAGTGGGCATATGCGATAGAAAAAGGCATGAGTAATATTGGTGCTACTCTATGCAGTAGAATGCCAGTAGAATGCAGCATCAATGTGACAGGTTTACTGTTCATTACTTTGCTTCTTAACCCAGAAAATAAAAGCCATGTCATTTAGTTTTTTGTAATTTTCTGAACCATTTATTATCACAAGGGTTGCGTGATTGGGGAGTTATGGAGGAAGATTTGCCTATCCAAGCCAACTATGAACCCCATGCGGGGACACCCGTTTATCAGTGGCCAGCCAATCACAGAGCGCAAGGAGGCAGACAACCATTCACGCCCACGCTCATACATAGAGGCAATTTAGAGTGATGAAACAGCAGAGAGGGAGGGAGAGAGAGAGAGAGAGAGAGAGAGAGAGAGAGAGAGAGAGAGAGAGAGAGAGAGAGAGAGAGAGAGAGAGAGAGAGAGAGAAAGATTATTTAGCTACAACAGCTTGATCCATAATGATGATAGTACTGTAATGAGTAATGGGCATCAAGGGACACCAACCTTCGCGGTTTTGTCACCTTCATGGTCATTGAAACAGGGAGCATGAAGATTAGTTTAATATGTCAGCTCAAGGGGGCTGCAGTAGCAAACGTTTGGCTCGTTACTAGTAATGATGATACATATGAATGTAAAGAAACTTAAAATTAAGCTACATTTGTTAAAAAATATCCAATGACAGTTTCTTTTGATGATCCTCCACCCTTGGTTGATAATAGGCAACGGAAGAGCTATGCGATCACAGCAATTTAAACATAAAATACATAAATACTTACAATATCATTTTGGTATTTGGAAGGTGCATTTGGGAATGTGTGTTTGGATGTGAATGTGTATGTGGTTGGATAGAGGCATTTATTAAAATGGCAGGAATGGTTTCAGTATTTTCATTTCAGTATACTGACAGACATGACTATTGTTAGTATACATTGAATGATGATAATATAAATGATGTATAGAAAGAACATGTAAATATACTGTATAACAAACATAGGAGGCTGTTTCTAATTGGGTGACTCATTATATGTACATTATGCTGCCTAGCTTCACTTTAATTTTGACTTTATATGATGTATTTTTCCAGTCTATAGAATGGGACGTTCATTTTGAGAAAAATGTAACCTTCCTTTCTGTTCCATCAACTTTCTCTTAACCGGAGATTCATTTTCTGTTATTCCTCTCTACAATATAGAATATCCTAAAAACCCAACAAAGATGTTTTAATGTGTGTTTTCTGAGGGAACCCAACCATAAATGCTCTCATCTGTTTCAGTTTAAAAGGGGGGAAAAAGCAGTGAAGGACCGTTATGAATAGACATGCCATCTATCTCCATACACGGTGCAAATATTGAAACACATGATATGAGTGCGCCAAGCTTTCCCTGTCCTCTGTCACTTGTGTGACAGATGTAAATGGATGTTTCAGCAGTTGGCTCTAATGTATTTTTAAACAGGCACAGCAGCAGATAGCAAATGAAGTGTCGCCAGTGTAACTCGACGACAGGGTCCTCAATCTATCTGTTCTTCTTCCCGCTCAGATCTACAAACTTACAATGACAACCATGCACACATTCCTACACACCACAGAGAATAACTGTCATTCATCAACTTTCTTAGAGCAATGGGCTCGCTAAAGGTCTCATCTTTCATTCGAAAGCACCTTCACTAGGCAGTGTCCATTCTGCAACTTGCTTGTCGATTGCAAACGCTTCTACATAGTCAAACGATGGATAATTTAGTACCTATAAATTAAAGCTAGCGTACTCCCCATCTGAATACGTAGCAGACTGTTGAAGCTGATTAGACTGTTTCCATGTATACATCGCAGCACAGGGAAATAGGAATAATGTCCTCAAATGGCATGCAACTGTGGTGCCTCTTAAAAGTCAACATAGTGGTCTCTTAGTTTTACATAATGGGTAAGGTTTTTAACGAAATAACTATTGATGCTTTAGGATACCATGCATATGTGCGACAACTCTTACTTGTGTCAACTTGGTGATATTTTCGATTAACAATTTGTCTCCGACAGCAGCCCGGCGGGTGAGTGGTTAACATGTTGGTTCGTTCCCAGGTCGTTAGAATGTTGGGATTTTACACATCAAAGAAGGTAGAATATTGTATTTGAAAATAAATGAGCAACATTCATAAAAAAATACAACTTTTGCAATTGTACATTAAAAATAATTTATGTAATGATTTGCCTCTGAAAAGTAAAAAGAGATGGCCTAAAATAGATCTGTGCACTAAGGGAATACAGCCACAAACAGCCTGAATTGCAACATGAAGAATTATATTTTTTTGTAGTTGGTTATTTGATTAATACATAGGTTGTGCATAGTACTATGTAAGAGCCAAAAATATGAGGTCTGAGGTAACTTGGAAAATGATTCAACAGAATTTCTTTACTACAATTATAACATTGCATTTTGTAATGTGTGGTCCAAAAAAAGCACACAGAAAGAGGCAATATATATCTCATATGCTGCCAGGGCCCCCTTTTAGCTGTTAAATGTCTAGTTTTTATGTCTAGTTTTATGTGTTATTTTCGGTTGTTTTCCCAATCTCAATGACACTGGATTTTCATCAAGCTGTCTCATTTTGACACAAAGTGCAGATTTTGGATAGCTTCTTGCTTCCTTTGTGTTATCCATCTATTTTTTTAATCTATTTTTTTTATCTGAATATTGCTAGACAAGATTAGAAAAATCTTGGTCTCAAGTCACATATTTTTATATCTTTCAGATGGGATTGTAGGATCCTTTCTATTGACTATAGTTTTTGTAGGTGTACCCATCCTATTTATTGATTTAGTTGCCTTTGTGTCACAACGTTATTTTTTTAAGTTAAATTGATATTTCACACTAATCATGATGAATGGTGATCTCATTTTAAATGGGAAACATATATAAACCAATGTTGACTGTTTCGTTGTGAATTATCACTTTCATTTCCACTTTCATACCGCTTTCACTCTGTATTAGATTTGATACAGAGTATTTTTCATGAACACTGAACAGCTGTGTCATTGCTTTTGTCATTGCAGGTACCCATCAGCACAACTATAACCATGTGGCTCTAGGTAGCCCCATTCGCACACCTAAGAATGGTAAGAAAAACTAAAGGGGGATGGGGGCATTCACATGATTTGACAGCTTTCTGTCTCACATAAAAGCCTTGGCCTGTCTATAAACCTGATTACAGTGTTTTGACATGGTTGTATGAAAAACTATTCAGAACTGCACTCTGTTCAAACTGCATAGTTCATATATCTTTCTTTGACTCAAATTAAGCTCCTATATTGTCTGGCTAGTTAGAATTGTTGAAGCTTCCCATCCCTGCTATGAGTAGGAACCAGCCACTGACCATCTCAGGAAAATAATTGGCTCGAGGTCATCCCATCCCCTGGCTGACAAGGCGTATGAAAGCTCCAGCATTCCCTGCTGTTATTTGAGAACAAAAGTTATCGCTGTAACCTCCTGCACCGCTGTGACGGAGCATGGAACTAAATTGTTTTCTATTACAGCTGTCACTCAGCTGTTTGTCCTAATGGGTGCCCTGTGGTAACTAATTGGCTCCGTTGCATAAGGCTACACAGTGGAGACTGAGACAAGACTAAAGCAGGGGAAAAACCCCAAGCAAGGCGATGTATACTAGAAAATGATAGTAACATATCACACCACAATTAAAATTCATTTTTAAGGAGCATATCTAAAATATAAAAAGTCAATTCCAGTAACACGACAAATACCTGATAGATAGGAATTTATAATAGGGTTCAAATATAAGCATTTAAATCCACACTCCCGGATAAATTCCTCTGCCAAGAAAATCTTAGTGGCCGTAAAGAAATATATATGAAATAAGACAAAAAAGAAAAAAAACACATTTTCATTTTCTTTATTACAATCCTTTTGTAATAATAATAAAACATTGTGATATTAATCCTTTTTTTCTCTTAAGGAGAACCTTATTTGCAAGTTGTGTTTAATATGATATAGTTTAGATGTTTGTGCAATTGCCAACATGTCACTGAACTTTATTTTTTTTCTACTTGGTTTTGGTAGCCCACCGATCATTGAGGCGTGGTAAGTTAAACTGAAATAACATTTGTGTCCCCATACACACCACATGTATTTTCACACATGCACACACACACACACACACACACACACACACACACACGCACACACACACACACACACACACACACACACACACACACACACACACACACACACACACACACACACACACACACACACACACACACACACACACACACACACACACACACAAACACACACACACAAACACACACACACAAACACACACACACACACAAACACACACACACACACAAACACAAACACACACACACACACACACACACTCACATAAAAGTGCTGTTTGGTATGGATGCTACGTTTCTGTTTTTGACCCAGGGAATCAGACAAATAATGTAGGTTGTTGCACAAAAGGCTCTGGGACAGGGGTCTTAAACCGATTCCGCAAAGGACTGCACTGGGTCCTGGTCTTTGTTGCAAGTGCCGTCATTTTAAGCAATGAAATGTTTTCTAAAATAATTAACACTTGACGGCAATAAACTGGTTACGCTTGCAAAAGGTGTCCCTTTTTTCGGTTTAACTGAAAACCTGAACCCAATGCGGCCCTTTGAGGACCGTTTTGAGACCCCTGATCTAGGATGAGGCAAGTGCAAATTCTAAGTTGTTGTTTTTGTTGTCACGTATACATGAAAATACATTTTCTTATGTAGAATTCAGGGCATACACTTTTTTTTCTGTATCTGGATTCTCCCCCTTCTTGCTACTGTCACAATGAAATTTCCCGAATACGGGATGAATAAAGTTATCCAATCCAATTTAATGAAATTTTCTCCATTATCATATACCTCCCTGAATAAGGGCATGCATTTGGGATTTGCTGAAGAGTACATATTCAGGAATTGTTTCTTGAGCTTCCAAAATGTATGTGGAATTCGGAATAATACCACTTTTAAACAAATACGTTTGGTATGTAGACATTACCTTTTTTCCCAAAGATGGTAATCTCAAGCCTCATTTTGTTTGTGGATTTTGGGTCACAGTAGTTTCTCTCTCCATGTTATCCAGACCGCTTGAATGATGTAGGGGTCTGAGCTCTGTGGGGTTCATACCATCTGTTTCGGAATTCATTGTTCTTGTCTTTGAACATACCTTTTTAATGATCTGCCTGTGATTCTGGCTGATTATCTCCTACACTCATTGAATATGCGATAAGACATTTGGCCTATATTCATATCCAACGCAAAAGTAGATCAATGTACGGCTTTGCCAAGTCAAGGGCACTATAGGCCATGGTTTGTTAATTTGGTAGAAGCATAGCACCATGAGTCAGGGAAAGAGCCCTTAATCGTATAAAAATAAATAAATCAAATCTGCATGACCTTTATAGGAGGCTTGCTGGATGGAAATAGAAACTATTTTTCTCAGTCAAGGCACACATGGGATGACAAAGTACTAACAGACCTGATGGGCAGATTAATGGCACTTTGAAGACTTTCAACACTGATTGATTGTGTCAAATTCAATAAGCAAAATATAATCAAAACATTAAATCAAACGTGTTCCGAGTATACTTGAAAATTGTAAAAACCTTTTCCTTAATATTTTACAAAATGGTAACAACAGTCCTTTATCCCTTTAGGTTATTTTAGTGATTTCGTGCTAAATTAATATATTGTATCTGATTGAGTTGACTCAACTTAAAGACAAGCTCAAAATTATTGATCCCCCTGTTATTAATTTTACCCAGGCAACACTTAAAAATATGGTTTGTAAACCCAACATTTTTAGTTAAAAAAATATGCTTTAAAGAAATTTGGACACAACATGCCATCAGAATTTACTAGGAGGATATAATTTTGGGCTTCACCGTAAATATTAATTCATTCATTTTCTGAACCGCTTAACAGTGGGAATATCTGAAATAAAAACACAATGTTGTAAAGTCTTAGCTAATATACAATATATTATTTTTAATGAAAAATGTACAAAAATAAATGTGTTACATTTATTCATTAATCTTCCAAGCCACTTATCCTTATGAAGGCACCTATCAACCAATATTCTGTAGTCATTATATGTATGGTCAACAAAACTACCTTTTTGTACTCTTTATGAATTAGTTTATTAAGAAGTTCATATGTAAACATGAAACTACGAATATGCCATATTCAATGGACTGTGTATGGAATCCCTCCCTATCAGAAAAAAAACTATTAGTGCAATTTCATATATTTTTAAGGCGTTTCAATGGGATTTGTTAATAAAAAACTAATTATTTTATCTGTTTTAAAATCGAGGTAAATCCTTTTGCGCCATTCACTTCATCCTTCGACCCTCTGACATATTTAGTTTTAAAATAGATAACACAATAATGCAGCTAGCAGGCTAGGTCAAATCACTTCTTACTATGCAGTCCACATATCCTTCACGGCCATTCTGGCTCTCCAGACCCCCTGTTGTTACCCTCCACCCCATCCATGCTCTAGCGTTCACTCTCATTTCCCCCTACTTTTTCCCCCTAGTCATCATTTTGCTGCCCTTTTATCCTTTTTTAAGCTTTGCTTATCTCCAATGTCTCCCTCACTACCTCCTCTACCTTCATGCAGCAGTTACCAAAGCTTGTATTTTTATCTGTTCATTGGAGGTTGGTCTGTAAGCCTTACCCATGACTTCAGCTCTGTACAGCTACACATAATTTCTGGCTCACATGGGAGAACCAGATAGAGCATGAGCAAGGGAGAAAAGAGAGTGGGGCGTTGTAAACGGACAAGAAATAATTAAGGAGCAAAAGTGGGTGGCAGCATGGTTGAATAGATAAAATTGACAGTGTGTGGAAGTCTGCAGTGGATGAGAGACACAAGGAAAGTCACAAATACCTGAATTTGTGGGTAGTAGTGATAAAGGATAAAAGAAGAGTGGGTGTAACAACTCCCTGTTCTTCTCACTGGCATCATATCACAACATATTCAGACAGAGCAGGCATTGCTCCCTGACACTGTTCCCCATGACATCTCACACGACTGTGACAAGGAGGGGCATTCTCCTGGCAAGCATCTGTTGTTTGTGTTGTCTGTTTTCCTATTTTCCAACCTGTTGGACCCTGATTTTCCTATCAAAACATGTCACTTGTTATGTCAGTCATCTGTGAAACCCTTCATAAGTACTGTAGGACTCCCAACTTTGCAGTCAATAAAGCAAATTGGAGTTTATAAACCTCCAGCTTCCGATTCACTTAAATGTATTGGTTAAGATCAAAACCAAGCAAAGAAATAGCTGTCTTCAATAAGTAGAGGGAGGAGACAGGTGTTCAGCCGAGATAGCCTGGTAGTCCACACGAGGCCTGAGCCTTGCTCCTTCTTCTGTCTCATCAAAGCAACAATATTAGGACTCATTTTGCACATTTAAAATATGATTTTAAAATGTCTTAATGTTTCCCCTCTGGAAAACGTTTAGCAGCTGTCAGGCACACAAAAGTGCAATCATGGACTCTACCATTGAATATATTTGTTAGCACCATTTTGAAATTGTAGAATAGTATTTGCTGGTGCAGTTAGACCTGATTTCATTTGGAAGACACCTACAAGGGCATTGCATTAAAAAGAAAAGATGACTGCTATGAATGAGAATAGACTGATTCTGTTTGCCAAAAACCAGGACAGCAGTTTCTGGGTGTTGTTGATAGGTCTTTTACATTGTATGTTATAATTTGAGAACGCACATGAATTTGAACCTAGGAGCCCAGAGCTGTTAGGCCGACGCAGTAACCACTCAAGCTGCTGTGCCGTCCGTTAATTAACATATATGTAAATATGTAATATTGTAGCTGAGGGCTAAGTTCCATCTTTAGTCCCTTGTGCAGGTTGAAGGTAAACGATGTCACATACACATACGCACAGTTTTACATAGCGTTTTGATCACAATTTTGTTCGTGTAACAGCCAGCCTTTAAGATGATTAGCGAAGAGTTTCAGAGATGGGAGTTCACATATGTTAATTGGTATTGAGTTTCAGTTTTGTGCAGCATGGACAGGGAAGGTGCTTCGGCTGAATGTAATCTTATTGAGGGGAACTACACAGTCACCTCTAGAGCCAGCTCTTGTTAACGTTTTGAAATTTGTTTTTACAAAATCAGTCTGCATATTTAACATTATTGTCCCAATTCTGGCATTTGTGTTTTTTTAATATCTGACAGTCGAGGTGCATTGAGTGACAATGTTGTCATTCAGCAAATTGTGTAATTAAATTTTCTTTAAATCCTTTATAAAAAGGGAATTATGGAACTTCATAGCAAATCGCAAGTATTTTCTTTGCCTAAGGTAACTGATTCAGAAGCAGAAGGAAACAATCCATCTAATTTTCTCCTACTCTTAATTACATTTTCCCACATCATTAACATGAAGAGATAAGGTCTTTTTTTAAACTTATACAATCATTCAACATTCTCCACTGGCAAATGTTCTCCCAGCATGCCACTGACTTTCAGAAGTGGACATTTTATCTCCCCCCCAACCCCAAAAAATTCAAAAAGGGCAATCGCAGAAAAAAGCGAAAAGGGATATTTCTGTGAGATGAGGATGTGTTAGGCCATCCCACAAAGGGGCAGCGTGATTAGGAAGGCATCAGTGGCCGAGGAACAAACAAGCTAAGCCATACAGACGTGTGTATCCAATAAGTCTCACGAGTCATACAACCCGCTGGGTTGCGTGAGCAAAACTACTTTTAGTTTTCCCTTGCTCATCAGGGGAGTTTGGATCTGGGGATTTAATCAAAGATTTTTATTAACGATTTAAAAGTTTTTGTTATTATTGAATCAAAAAGTTTGTCTGTGAAGCTCTTTTAGATATTTAGCGATATTTAGCTGAAATTATATTTAGAAAAACATTATTTGGATTAAATACAAAATAAATGCATGATTATGGAGATGCACATTCTCTCTTCATTGACTTTTGCATAAAAATCAACCTAAACCTATAAGAAATATTTGTAGCATTAAGAACTCCATTTTAAACTGCGAGTTTTGTTAACTCAGTGGGTGATCTTCTTTGGCGGTTACCTTTCGTCTGATTATGCTTTTACTCTTTTTGAAAGAAGAAAAGGGTGGAAAGAAGAGACCAATACTGCCCAAATTCTTTTTTCCTCCCTTCTATGTGTCTGTATATGTATGTACGTGTCTCTAGAAAACTATCGGATAAGTGGCATCCTGACCTCACAGACGGAGCCCTACGACCTGTCTTTTTCACGCTCCTTCCAGAGTCTGTCTCACCTGCCACCCTCCTACGAGGCGGCCATCAAAGCCGACCTCAACCGCTTCTCATCCCTGAAGAAACTGAGTAGGTCCAAGTTCACAGCACTAATGCAAATCTAGGATCCCCGATGTCATGCATGAGTTTTTTTTTACATTCACTGACAAGATCTTGGGAAATTTGGTCAAGTAAGTAACATCATGAAAATGCAAATATAAATGTAAAGTTAGTAGCCCAACGTCATAATCAGCAAAAAATCAGTCCACCCTTTAAAATAAAACAACTTTTGCTCCCTATACTTCTAACGCAATGCTTTAGCACTTGATTAAAATGTCAAGTGTAAATAGAATGAGTTTAATACTAATATAACAAGAAAGACATTTTAAAAATTGTAAAAAAAAGGTGAATCACTACTTAAAACTTACATATGTCATAATTGTTATTGTGGTACTACAAACATAATACCACAATGAACTTTGACATATCAAATGTTCATTGCGTTTTTATTCTTTTGATGGGCCAATATACAAAATGGTTCAAAATCTTTAAAAAAAGGGACATTTTTCGTTAAATTCCAAAATGTTGACATGTCAGACTTATTCGACTTTAGAGCTTGCATTGTACTTTAAATTTAATCTGCAACCCTCCCTAAAAATTACCTAATTCTCTTCTTTCTGTGGTTCACTATACTGTGTTCTAATCGCACATTTAAACTGGTTCATGCTTTGCCTCGTTGAATATTGATTAAGTGGCACTTAGTTGGATTTCTGGAGCACAATGTGTGTCATGTCATGACATTTTTAAAACAGAACACAAAATATTCCTTTAGGCTTTTGTAATTTCATCATTCCCGCCTCAGTTCACTGCTGGCTCCCAGTCAAAGTGAGGGGCGCAATCTACAATGCCTTCCATCAGGTCTCACTATATACAATTCAGACTTGTTTAGCTACCAGGCAAAAGTCTAACAAAATGTAGATCGACACACTTTTCTCATTTTGAGAATAAACACCTTTGCTTTTGGTCACCCAATCATACCAATGCAGTAATCCCATGATAAGAATCTGTTGCACGACCAAGATCGTCAAGCGATCATGATTGTATCCTGAATGAATTATCCCTGTGAGAAATCACAGATTTCAAGTTCTTGCAGCAAGGAATCATCTTTAAAGCCGGGCAGCCATACATATAAACCGCAACATCTCGTGTAATGATAGTAATGATAGCATAACATGAACAAAGCACAATGTTTGGTCTGAGTAAACTGTGGGATAATGTTCACACACACATGATTTGTATTGCACTTTGAGACAAAAATCTATCACAAGAGACAAAGATGATGAGCAGCAGGTGGGAATATTGGAGATTTGGTGGATGTGAGATGCTCCAATGCCACGTAGCAGGGCGCCGAGGCACTTGGGGAGACAAAGCAAGAGAGTGAGCTTGAATGTCACCTGGTGAGATGGCGAGAGTTTCTGTCCCCCACGTGAGAGAGGCTTTTTGGGATTTTACTCATCGTTCGAGACTCATTTTCTCTCATGACAATGCTCCTATCGTAGAAAACTGGTAACGGGAGATGCTCACATGATGAAGGTCCACTGTATATAAATAAAATAAGAACTTTATCCTAACATTCAAAATAGGTAGGCGGAACATTATTGAGTTGTCTTAACCTTTGCATCATGTTCCAAAGCAAAATAATGAACAAAAAACTACAATGTTCTAATAAGGTTTCCATACTAAAAGATGGACTGCACAGTGCTGAATGAAATATCCAGATATTTTCAATGTGGGGAAATGATAAAATACCAGAATGCATGACTGCGAATTAATCCAAATTTGCCCTTTTTTGCTGTGCCTCGGTGTATGCGGATACATCAAAATTGTATTATGGTATGGTAATATGCTTAATGAGTGTGCAACGTTCGTTACACTGAAATATGGTCGTAAGAAATTGATATTTTGGCAAGCAGGTGTGACTGTTCTCTGGTGGCAAGTTTTCTTGATATATAGTATGAACAGAACTTCACACATACAGTATAGGTCACACTCAAAGTTTTGTGACACGACGAAACATAACAAACTTAAAATTTAACTCAAATGAAGTTCACTTATAATACACACTTAAAAATGTATGTAAACTTGTTGTGAGGCAAATATGTTAATGTACTCCGCTGCTGTTCTCGGGGTCGGAACTAGTTGCTTACACATGCCTAACAGCCGATTGTATCCCTGGTTCGTTTTTTCAAATTATTGAAACAGCCACAACTCGCTTAGAAGGCTTCGGCTGTCGTCGAAGTATCCTTTTCTCAGCTGCTTGCTTCACTTTCAAGTCCTCGCAGATTCTGCTGTTTCCCCGTATCCATTATTAAAGTAGCCCCTCCCTCTCTCTTCATGAATATCAGTGCACAGCTTGAGAAGGATCGCCTAGCGGCCGCATCATATGCTTATGTTTCAAATTCATCTCATGTCTCAGGGCAAAAATTTGCTCTGAATTTTCTTCGTATCTCAAATTTCTCGTATGTTAAGGACACTCGTATGTCAAGGTATTGCTGTGTCAATAGCATTGATGAAGATGATTATGTCAAACATGTTGCATTTGGTCGCATGGTTTTGTGTTGCATATTGTCAGTGATACGTTGCTTGATGACTGTCTAGAAAACAGTCTTTTCTGAATGCATGTATAATGATTATGCAAAGTTCATTCATGGCGAGGCACTGGATAATTATATTCAAGATTGAACATGTCATTGTTGAAGTTCCTCTATGCTGTTTAGCATGTACTGGATGTCTTGTGTCCATGTTGTATGACAATGATTACATTTTCTTTTGTGTGACCTTTGAGAAATGTTCCCTCACAGCTCTTGTTCCCAATACAAATATGTTGTGCCTGGTCTGTAATAGGAACTCACTGCTATAAATTTCCCTGTTATTTCTCTTACTTAGGAGTGTATGTATAAATGATACAGGCTGTTCTCTGAAATCCCAATGCAACACTCTTGAACTGCACTCTTTCCTTGCGTTTCAATAAGACATTACTTCTATAAGTAATACATACCAACATTTGTTTTATGCCTCATGCCCTCTGCAGCGGATAAAGAAGTTGAGGACTACTACACTCGTAAACGCCACCTGCCTGACCTGGCAGCTCGAGGCACTCTACCCTTGCATGTTCTCAAAATCAATCAAGACCAGGTGGGTAAACACCAACCAGGTGCTCATGATTTTTTATGTTATTTCTGAGCCAACTGAAGATAGTTATTTGAGTTAAAAATTATTCTGGTTTATATTTGGTATTCTTCCCTTTCTCTTTAAATCAGCAGTCTCCAAATTATTCCCCTAAGGGCAGCAGTGGGTGCAGGATTTAATTCCAATAAAAAAGGACGACACCTTTTCAACAATCTGGCATCTCACAAGTCTAGTTTATTCCATTATGGTTCTACTTGTTTTAGCAGAAATCTCATTGGTTAAACTGCCTGTAGTGGATTATTTGGAACAAAAAAATAGGACCCACAGCCGCCCTCGACGACCAGTTTAGAGACCCCTGGGGAGATGGCTACAGTACTGTATTGAAGTATTGGTTAGTTTAAAACATCAGCTGAGTTTCTACCATATTGTGCTTTACCACTTGCTGGAGCACAAAACATAGAACAACTGCCTAAAGGGGTCATGCACAGTTGATTCATTGGTTTCCAGGGGTTTGCCATTCCTATTCAATTCCTTTTTCCTTTTTCCTTTACACATATCTTCAATAGAGTCGTGAGGGTGCTGTAGCCAATCTCTACCAACTTTGGGCAGTTGGGGTCGGACACTCTAGATTGGTTGCCAGCCAAATGCAAGGCAAAATAAGCCAAACAACTATTTACACGCACACTCATACATACCTAAGCAAAATTTTGAGTGATTAACCAACCTACCATACATGCTTTTTGGACGTGAGAAGAAACTAGAGTATTCAGAGAAAAAACCATCACAGCATATGTGAGAACATCCTAAACACTCGAACATGGTGCCATCTCCTATTTAATTATGCGAGTTAATTTCCTTTCCGACGTTATATACTCATCATCAATAAAGTGTCTCTCTGTTGTAGGTAGAGGCAAGTATGGGAGTATTATTAGGTTGATAAATGGACAAATTCATTATTTCTTTGGATTTGTTATTGACCCAAAACCAAAGATCAAATGATCTTTTTCCAAGTATTTTTGGACACTCTGATGCCAGTGAGAATTTTACAATTGGCACACTGCGAGTCCCAGGGATTCGCTTGTCTGAAAACTGTGCGTCCCAGGAAACTTGTCACGAGTCCCAACATACTACGGATGCAAATAAAACATAAACAACGATATATAAACATTCAGATTTAATTTATTTATTATATGGTTTAGGGTTAGGGTTTATTTATCATTGTACTAGTCTTTCAGCTCGTAGATCCTCCTCTCTTTGCAGCCAAAAGTCTTTTGAAATGTGCGTATTTTTCCTTGCTTCCCCCGTTTTGCTTCATGATCATCGATCGAATCTTCTGCAGTTCTTTTCTTACTAGTTGTATTTTTAACTGCGAAATAACTATCCAGACTGTTTTGCTTTTTCTGAAACATTTTTTATCTTTCTTACACTATTACGAAACTCTTGCTATCGTTTTCTCTCCTTCGTCTGCTAGTGTCTGCTAGTCTCGCGAGAATTATTTCGCAAAGATTATGTGGAATAAATTGGTTTGCTATCGGATATATGTGTTTTGGTTTTTTTTTTTGATAAAAATTTCTTTGCGTCCGAAAAAAGCACATTACTTGAAATTGTGCGTCTGGAAGAAAAGCTGTGCGTATCAGACGCAGGACGCAGAGGTAACGAGAACACTGTGATGCATGTATTACTTCAATAAATACTATGGTTTCCAAACTTCTTGAAAGTTATGCATCATTAGTAAAGATAAAGGTTGTATTTTTAGCATTTTTTGACAATAACAATTAAAAAGGCTGCTATTTCCTGTTTGTCTCCCATTGTTTATACAGCATCGTGAAAAACAACAGCTTCAGAGTCAGATTCCACAGTCTTCAATCTTGCAGGCAACTCCTCAGTCACAGTCCTCCCAACAGCCGTCCCAGCAAAGACAGAGACCCCGTCGTGTCCAGAGAGCCATGTCCCAGGACCGAGTCCTGTCCCCACATAGAGTCCCAGAACAGGATTACAACACATCCTCAAACGGTATGTCACCTTATGGAGGCCGGATACTCTCAGATGAACAGTTGCTCTCTGCTGAACGACTTCGATCCCAGGAGAGGTTGCTTCCGCCAGACCGCCATACTTCCCAAGACCGTCTGTACACCAAAGACCGTATGCACTCAAAGGACCGACTTCTCTCACAAGATCTTCTCTACTCAAAAGACCGCCACTATTCCCAAGAACGACTCTACTCACAAGATCGCCTCTACTCACAAGACCGCCTTCTATCCCATGATCCGCTACTCTCACCTGACAAATTGATGATGTCCCTGAAACGTGGCATTGTCAGTAGTATCTCCGGCGGATTTTATGGAAGCGACAATTCAATGTCACGTGCCATCTCTCACACAGACGTCTTCATACCCACTACGCCTCTCATGGATCGCTACAAGATGACCAAAATGCACTCCCATCCCAGTGGCTCCAACAACAGTGGTGGTGGAAGCAGTGCCGCAACTCAAGGAGCAGCAGCCGCCCCGCACTCCAACACATTAGCAATGAACCAGACTGTATCCAAGCGGCAGGCATTTGCTGCCAGACGGACACACACTGTGGAGCAGCTCCACTATGCCCCACAGCATCACCAGCAACAACAACATCCACAGCACTACCGCACAGGAAGCAAGACTGAGGTTACTGTGTAATGGTTATTTAGTGCCTGAACTGCTTAGACAAAATCACAACTATCATTTGCTTATGTGTGCTCACAGCTCTATTACAGTAGAGCAGTAGTGATTTCAAATTACTTTCATCCATGTTCCAGGACCAACAACATCCACGTTGCTTAATGTGAGAGACCGGTATAATGAACTACACTGTACACAACATCCAAATTTTATATATTTGGGAGATGTTGAATTCTCAACTTCATTTGCTGATTATCACTTCCAAAGTCTTCATCTTATCCATACATAGGGCCTAGGCTCTTCATTATCCTTTGAAGCCTTGATTGAACCCCTTTCTCAAGCCAATGAACTTATCTGGCAATTCTTAAAGGGCTTTACACAGTGAAACCCAAATTCTTCCTTGATTTCTGATGTGTAACACAGATGAAGAGCTTCGATAATCCTGTATTAACATTATAAATATATAAATAAAGTGATAAAACATTTGTGCACCCTGTCCTACTCACAAGTATAAAGCATCTCAAAGAGACACACTGAACCCGATGTCCATTGCACTGACAGAGGTTTCATTTCTAGAAATGAAGAGGTCATGGGGGTTACAAAGCACAATCATTGAAAAAACTATATTTATGTTACATATGTTATGTTTCAGTTTTGGATAGCATTTTTAGCAAGCAAACCATGACAATTATATATTTTTTATTTATTTTGCTTCAAGTAGATAATTGTAAATACGCTATATTAGAAACATTATTATTGACAGATCTGAATTGAATATATTTCATGTTAGACTGTCTGTTTTAAATAGGTTCTTTAAAAGAACAACTAAAACCTATCACTGTTTTGTGAGTTCAGATTAGAAACCCACTTAACCAAGTATTTTGACAGGAAAAAAAATATATATATACTGTGTGTCTTTGAAAAACTTTGTAGGAAGAAAGGAATGACTGTGTTGATAATTTAAAAAAAAAGTATATATCTATAAAAATATAGATATATATGTACCATTGTTATTACTTGGATGTGTAGTGTATTCCATTGACATGGACGAAGTTGAACATTATGGACATGGATTATAATGCCTGGAGGGACAAATAAACATCATATTTTTCTAAACATTTAATATTGTTTCTTCAGGAGAATTTGTGTTGTGTTGTGAGTCCATTCTCTTTATTAGAACCACATTAGTGCAAAATGACAAAAATGTGCAAACATTAATGGGCTGTAGTTAATTTACATTCACAAAGTTCATGTGTTTTTATTCAGTAAAAACATTTGTTCATTTTCTGTACTGCTTATTCTCATAAGGGTCATGGGTGGTGCTGGAGCCTATCGCATGGCACAAGGAGACTGACAACTATTCACATTCACACTCATACCTAGGGACAATTTAGATTTTAGAGTGTTCAACCAGTCTACCCTGCATGTTTTGAGGATGTGGAAGGAAACTGGTTGAGCCAGAAAAAAAAAAATAAAACACGGGAAGAACATGAAAACTCCACAGAGGAAGGTCCGGACCAATGATCGAACCCTCGATTTCAGAATTGTGAGGCCAAAACGCTAACCACTCTTCACCGGCCCTCTCAGTAAAAAAAAATAAAAAAAAGGTTATTCTGAATTCAATCACTTCAACTGGATTCACATCTTATTAGCGCATAAACATTTTAATATCAATACTTTTACTTATGAATTTACATGAAATCCCTACTAGTGTTACCTATCAGAAATGCCATGTTTTGGTCTGGCTAGTTTATTTTTGTCAGGTTTGTATACAAGCATGAGCAGCCCCAGGGGAAAAGTGGAGCTAACTACACCAAAATAACAAAACAAAAAAAGCCACGAGAGTTCAAACTTTCGCACAAAAGCATACATTACGAATAATATAGTCACAAAAACAGTGGTTCCTTTCTATTAATGTAAGAATATACATTCCATGCAAATAACCTTTATTTTTTGGGGGGTATTTAGATAGTGTGACAACGATATTTCCCGAATACGAGATGAATAAAGTTATCCAATTCAATCCAATAAAACAGTGAATAATAAGATGCATGATAATTTCAATGTTAGATTGTGACAGTGCTTATGATCCGTAAATTCCGACACCTAAAGCGATATCCCAATATGTATCTCGTGGTACAGAGTATTTGTAACAGTACCCATCCTTACATTTGTGCTAGTCGTGCAGGGAACAGAACTGCTTTGCATGCACCAGAGGAATGTAGGTTGTGTTTTTGGCACTGAAACTGCTTGATAACGAATTGAATAAAACTCAATTATAAATAAAATGAGAGACAACACAACCATAAACTATCCATTTTCAAAGGAGCATTGGAAGACTAAACAACATGAATATATCCAATAAAATATTAATTTTGTTCTGTGATCGCTCACAGTTCAAAATTAATATTTAATACGACTTAACTCACATTCAGTAGGAATGAGTGTTCGCTTATTTAGGTGCAGCTAATATTTTGCCATATTTAGCTTCTAGCCAGCAGGCAGGAACAGAGTCGCCCTAGAACATCTGAATTGTCAACTTAACTTTCAGCACTGCAGCTGTCGTATTCACAGTTGACGTCTCAAGTAGCATATATACATAAACTAAAGGGACAGTTATGGGCACAGCTTTTTGGTCAATAACTCAAATTAACATCTGCTCTCGTATATTCTGTATTAAATCAGTTCATCTTTTTTTTCCAGGTCAATTGAGAAAATATCCTGAGTGTTGCAAATTTATTTAAAATTGATTTTTGTTATTAAGAAACATACAGTAATAACGATTTGTGCCGTCAAACTAAGGCATAAAAATCAAAACAATAAACATTAAAAAAGGATCAAAACTGGGGTTTTATTGCTGGTCCGTCCAATTTTCAACCTCCTTTAAATTCATGGAAATCTGTGTGTGTGAACAACAATTCACACAGTAAACACTAGCTAAATGGAATAAGCCTGCTTCTCCAATTTACACTGATTCTTGAACCCATCAGCATTTAAATGAAAAATACGAATTTGCAATCAAAGAGAATCTATCGAGGGGGGAAAGCTATAACAGTAAGAAGAGGTTGACAAATCTTTGACACCCTGACTGGTAGAGAGACTCAAAATATGCTTCCTTAACATATTCCAAATAGGGTTTAATGTTCCACATAGAATTTGATCCAATAACAATGGTTTATTGTCATCATGCAATTTAATCGGCAACACTTTTAATGCATATGTGACATGCTAAAATGTTTAAGTAATCGTGACATGTTAAAGTCTGTATCGGTATTTGATTATTGATATCTTGGTGCATATGGCTTGAGGCATGGCAGATTCATAGTCATTACATAAATGGAATCAGGTTCCAACTTCTCTTTAATAGCATCTTTATGACAAGGGAGATCGTGCATCATGTTTAGCATGCGGTGAGTTGTAGATCCTGAGCATTGACAGCCCAAGCCAATCTCTCCAACAAGATGCGGATCTTACCACCTTTTGAGTTGGCTGTCGACACCATCTAAAGTTCATAATAAATCGATGGACAGAAAGCCCACATTCAGGATACCAATTGTCTAGCCATCTTCCTCGTCATAAAAAGTTCTATTGGTTCAAGCAGGCACCCCTTTGTGCGCTCTTCTTAGAGAAAAAAATCTGATTCATTGTTCGACCAGTTGAACAATTCCATGAATTGCAAAATTGAAAGAAAATCAATGTGTATGATAAATAAAACAAATATATCACAACCTAGATTCCCAAGGTATTGAATCCATTGCAACATGACTTTTCTGGTTGGTTTGTAAGATGGGTCGTCTCATCTAAATAGGTTTCATCAGTTGTTGTAACAAGGCCTAGTTAAGACAGGACTAGCCTCAGCAATGACCTGATGAAGCATGCTTGGATGAGAGGCAAAACGTCTACCAAGGCAATCAGAAAAGTTCAGTTGGGATCACTTCAATACTCTGGATTCAAATGACCTCGATGAATGAGAATATTCACAGTCATCGCAAGCCAGAGTCAGCAAATGGGGAAAGATAAGAAAGAAGAGAGCACAGCCAAAAGTGGCCATCTCTGTTGAGAGCTAGCAAAGAAGAAGAAAAAATGCCAATACAATTTTCTTTTACGTGGGTATGTTAACTGGTTTCTTCAGCTCACTAGTCAATCTCTTCTGTGAGCTTTTTCCCACTTGTATCAAAGCCACATGCAAACTTTATTGTTTGAGTTAACACTATTATTATACTCCACCACCCAAAATGTTCCACTCTCCTGCAATTATATTGTACTTTGAATATAAATATTCTGATTGCTGAGTCGATATATTTGAACTAGTACTAGTGATGAGCCTTGTAATAGTATAGGATACAAAGATAGTCACTCGTTGGCTTTGTACATTAGATCAAAATCAAGCATGACTCTCTCTCTCTCTCTCTCTCTCTCTCTCTCTCTCTCTCTCTCTCTCTCTCTCTCTCTCTCTCTCTCTCTCTCTCTCTCTCTCTCTCTCTCTCTCTCTCTCTCTCTCACTCTCTCTTGCTCTCTCTCTCCCTCTCTTTCTCTGTGAGTCAGTAGCTGAGTCAACGTGCTCTAACGACCTTTTTGGGGGGGACAAAAACTTTCTAATGATTTAAAATGTGATAATACAGAAGAAGGGCAGAGAGACAGCACACAGGATCGGAATCTATGCGCATGCAAAAGTAAAATTCAAACAGTAGGATTTCAGAATAATGGGAATTTTTCCACTAGTCACAACCTGCATACAGGTAAGATTTTTGCTGACATATTTTCAGCACTTGCACAGTTGATTTCAATGTATAATAATAAGTCAGATACACCATTAGAATGAGTATGATGTGAAGCACAGATGTATCTGCCATTCTTACGTAGTTTCGTTCATTGATAACATTTCAACACGTGACTTAAAATAATAATTGCTAGAGCCAAACATAGCAACATCCAGCAAGTGCCATCTTGAATGTTGACGAAAGATAATCAGTGCCATGACGTGGCAGAAGCTAACAATATACACAGAAGACGGTGCTTTTTCCGTAAACTAGGTTCTGGCTGAGGGAGTGAACAGTACTTAGAATCCACCGTTGTCTTGCAGTTTATCTCCCTGTGTGCAGAACCTAAATCCAGCTATTTGTGATAATCCACTGATTGTAGGCAGCTAACAGACATTTGTTTTACGACAGATGGCAGATTCGGATAAACATTTAATTAGCAACTCATCAGCTCTGTCAGAGCTAATTGCCTCCGGCACTAGTCGCAGCCAAACGCAGCTTCTTGCACTGCTGGACTGCACAGCAGCAGTGAGTCTACTGGCAGAACCCCAGGTTCCGTACATTGTCCCAATATTGCAGCCTAATCCAGCCATTCTGTCGCCGTCAACTCCTCTCTGTGCAAACTGAAGTAAATACATTTCATAAATAAAAGTAGTAACAGTACGTTTTGAACCGCTTATCCTCACAAAGGTTGCAAGGGTGCTGGAGCATATCCCAGCTAGCGATGGGCACCGGGCTGGTTACTTCCTGATTCGGTGATACAGGACAACCATTCATACACATACATAGGGACATTTCAGTGTTCAACCACCCTACCATACATGTTTTGGACATGTGGGAGGAAAGCGAATTATCTAGAGAAGACTCACCGAAGCCCTGGGAGAACATGCAAACTGCACACAGTGAGGACTGACTAGGGATCGGATTCTCAACTCCAGAACTATGAATCCAACGTGCTAACGTTTATTTAGGTGGCCCAGTGGCGCGTGTGATTGGCGTGTCAGCCTGACAGCTCTGAGTTCCTGGGTTCAAATCCATGTAATGTCTGTGTGGAGTTTGCATGTTCTACCCAGGCCTGGGTGGATTTCCTCTGGGCACTCCGGTTTCCTCCCACATACCCAAAAACATGCATGGTAGGCTGATTGGACACTCTAAATTGCCCCTTGGTAGGCATGTGAGTGTGCATGGTTGTTTGTCTCCTTGTGCCCTGCGATTGGCTGGCCACCGATTCAGGGTGACCCTTGCCTCTGGCCCTGAGACAGCTGGGATTGGCTCCAGCACCCCCGTGACCCTAATGATTATAAAAGGGTTCAGAAAATGAGATGAGATTGTATTTTGACAATCTGTGTGTCAGGCTCGAGTCTAGGCAGGAGGGTGGAATGTGCCTGTTACCAAATCTCAGGTTCAGCACCAGACGGGTTGGACAGCAACAATTGTCAGCAATCATCATCACTGACCTACCTAAGCCAGCCAGAATTTGACGACGCCACTTGTCTCCATCAGTTTACTGTCAGTGCCTTCTCATGTTACTTCCTGTTCTTGTTGCATGATCTCTGACCAGGTGTCAGCAATAAATCATTGATAGAAAATTATTGCATACATTTCCATATATTTTCAATTGACTTTTTGCGATTAAATATATTTATTTTTGTGATAAAAATTTAATAATTAGTAGTCGCAAACCAAATTTATTTGCAGTCATTTTCCTCATTCATACACCTTAGCGTGCAATACATTTACTAATGCATGCACAGAGTAAAACATGCAGCTGCATGCTTGCACTCAGATTGCATTCCTCCATGCATTCATGGCCCAATGTTAGTGCTTGCAGTGCTCACAAACACCAGCATGCTTAATATATTCAGAAAGTGGCTAATTATTGGTCGGGACACTGAGCTCTGATAGATTGGCTCAAGCATTTCCCAAACCACTATAAACCACGTCCGAGACGTCCTATGGACAAAGCCTACCAAAGAGACGTCACCTCGGCATGGAGTAGCCAAGCCATGCCCAATTTTTTGGACACATCGTTCATTTTACTGACTTCAAATATGGCTGAATGTTTTTCAGCATGGCTTCACTTGTTTTTGAGGACTGGAGGCATCACCAAAGCTTCTCCTACGGACCTCACGGCTTATGACCAATATGCCACATTCACCAACCTGTCTGATCCACATCTCTGCCACCCTCGCCAAGGCCCACCAAGTCGCAATAAAGATATATCGGCACTGTCAGAGTTGTCACTGTTGCCTGCTTCAGGAGCCTCCGCCCACGACCGTAACACTCTGAAATAACAGCAATGACCAGCAATGACGCTTTGGGATTTACATTAGTAGCATCACTGGACTGAACAGTAACCAAGCAACGGCCAAAAGCCTTACGTGTATAGGCGCTTAAGAAGCCCTACACCTCCACACTCATCATTGACAACAACACATCAGGGCAAGGATGCCTCAACAAAACAGTCACTATTTTCTTTTCTTTTGGCATTTCTTCAATAGATCACTGACTCACCTGCATTAAAACAATTCCACAATAGGTAAAGCAGTTATGACATTCGCCTGACTATTAAGAGATCGAGGGTTCATATCTTCCTGTGTGGAGTTTGCCAGTGTAATTTTTTTTTTTCTACGAGTAGTCCAGGTTCTTCGCACATTCCAAAGCAGGCATGGTAGACTGATTGATTACTCAAAATGTTCCTTTTATGTGAGCGTGTGCATGAAAGGTTATGTGTCTATTTGTGACATGAAATTGGTTGGCAACCCATTTAGGGATTACTAGTCATCCTACCTGTTGTCATCTGGGATAGCCTTGAATAAGTTAAAGACGAGAAGTAGTTCAGACTCTCAACTTTTCTAATTTGCAAGCAAATAATTAGAATCCGAGATTTAATTAAAAAACAATACGGACCACAGTGATAGACTTTAATTTGAATGTCAGACCTCTAAAAGGACATATCTATATTCTTTCTTCTTTGAGTGAAATTTTGAAATGGACATTTCCTGCACCCACTGAGACCTTTAACACCAAATTTGTTTTTCTTGGTGTTTGCCATTGTGTAGCACCGATATATCACAGGGGCAAGCTTGTCCCCCCGTTACTATTTGGAAGTGACTTTAGCACACCATAAAGTTAAAAGAAAGTGTTGGTCTATTGCTGCTCTAACTCCTCCTGTAAAACAATATAACAATCTGCCTCCTCCTTTCCTATTTGTTGCCATAGTAAATGTAGTCTCAAATTAGAAATTAAGTTAAGTTAAAGTTATCAAAAAGATAATGAAAAACCATAGCATCAGAGTCTGACATATTTGAGATATACAGTCCAACAATTACTTATAGTAGTATACTGTCCTGATTTGTCTCACTACTAGAGTGACAGAACTTGCTAGATGATAACAGGTCTAAGATGAGGTGGGCGAGATGGGTATTGTCACCTGTGTTTGCCCCAGCTCTCTCGAGGCAATGGGACGTGAATCATTTCCTCGTGGGTGGAATTCAACTTTAGAGATTTATGCTTGGCAGGTTAAGGTAGTTAGAGACAGTCTTAATTGTATTTGAGCAACAATGGGATTTAACTTTTTGATGGCTTTAATGTACTGTATTCTAACCGCGAGAGACTATCCTGGGTATGAGTTGATGAGGTGCATGTGTGTGTATGTTCATGTGTGGGGATCAAGGGGTATACCCTGAACTGGTAAATGCAGCAACACAATCCAGGGCACACTTTCACAACCAACCTTTCACTTACACTGTCATACCTACAGAGCATTTGGAGAGTTCAATCAGCCTGTCATGCAGGTTTTTGGGATGTAGGAGGAAAAAAGTGTTTGGACAAAATCCGATCAGACATGGGGAGATCATCCAAACTCCACACGAGAAGAGAAGTGATTCATTCACCGCGCTGCCAATTTGATGACAAATGTATAATGCTTTTTAAAAAAAAAATGAAACGAAACTATTGAAATCCACCCCAGGCAACCATACAGGATGACTGGTAGAAAATTATGATTTTCTTTCCCACTTCTACGGTGAAATATCGCTTCTTTTTCTGCACCGACTTCTGCCATTCTTATCCTGTCTTCCACTTCTGAGTTTTGGCGTAGATTTTGACATTTCTATCAACTGTAGGATCACACTAAAACTTGCTTGGAAAGAATATTTCTATGTACATCTGCATGAATGAAGCCCAATATGATGCTAAAGGGCATTTTTTTATTATTGGAGAAAATCATGAAAAATTTGGATAAACAGAACTACAATTCATGTTGATTTGACTGACCATAGATAATGTTTCTATAATATTCTATCTCATCATTTTTGAACAACAAAGGTAGCTAGAGATATCACTAAAAAATAAGCAAATAGAGGAACCATATTTAGAGTGATTTGACATCCAATCAATGTACGGATTTATATGCTTTAAAACAGGGAATCACAAGATTAATTGCCTAATTTAACATACTGTAGGGAAACTACGGCTTGTAAACCTTTTGTCATAAATCCAAATGATGTTAAAATAATTCAGATTTTTTTTGTACATAAAACATGTTGAATATACAAATAAATTCTATACATTTTCATGTGTTTGTACTTTTAAATTCTGAGTATGACTCTCAAAGAATTACACTTCAAAATAAGAAATGTTCATGGCTCTCTGTCAACAATGTGTCCAACCCCTGCAGCAAGTGTTATTCATTAATTCATCACCTGCAACTCAAACGTCTTGAGAAAAACCTTCAAAAACCAAGATGATAAATAGTATAATAAAAGTTGCATTCACTTTGATCAACTGATCACATTAAAACTCCTTTAATCTTGCTAGATCTGCAAAAGCAAAGCAACACCAGCCAAAGTCCACTTGGAAGGCTTTTCTTTGGTTTTCAGGTTAAAAGTCCACACATATGTGGATCCCCTTTTGGGGGTCTTGTAAACCGGACACTGGTACATGTTTCTGTTCTCCTGCTTGTGTATAGGAATGGCTCTGATGAAAATGATTGGCATTAGAGAAGTGAGCTCTTTCAGGCGTGGGTCCACAATCAAGCCGGTCTGACGGGAAAGAATGGACAAGTATGACAATCCAGTCAACCACAAATTGACACACGTCAGCAAACAAGAAAAAATAATTAATTAAGATATAAAGTGCACTGAAAGTTGTTTAATCAGGTAATTTTTCCCACTATTGAGTCTGCATTTAAAGCTGGATTAATCCTGGTTGACATATTCCGTGTGGGACAGTCAGAGCACACAACATGATACTTTTTAAGAGTTTTGGAAAGTCACCAGTGTTTGAGACAAAGTCAAAATGCCCTACCTAAAAAAATAAATAAAGAAATCACTAAACACACTGAACAGGGCGGTCTGTCTCGCTAATTAATCCTCCTACATTTAGTGCCTGAAAAACCCAAGTTTCATCATGCATGCGTAGAGGATTTCAGAGCTCTGTGTAAATCCTGATGACTTTGGTTAATTCCGAGGACAAAAGCCTTAATTGAATCTGGAAATGATACACAACTTTTAAAGAAATGTTTAATACCAGTAAGTCCATGTGGGGTAAATACAAGTAATAGAAATCTCAAAGAAGGGCCTGATCTCACTGAAGTACTAAAACACAGAGGAATTGCAAAACTGTCGCCATAGCGGCCGTCTCTCTCACATTTTATAATTTTTCAATTTCTTTATCAGTAAAATGGAAAAAAATATTGACATTTATTCACTTTTTCTCTTACTTTTGGATGCTTCGCTCACACGTCACTGTGTGGCAATAACATAGCTTGTTGATATACACTGTAAAATAAATTAAAGGTTTGATACATATTTGATGGTCAGCGCTAATAAATGACTGATGCATGGACAATGTAGATACAGAGGACAGCAATCTTCAGGTTCCTGTCACAAGTTGGACTGTGAGCAATGTTCCCTCTAATTTTTTGTTTGTATAGGCAGAAAGACAACCTCCCTGAGCACACTGAGTACCAGTGTGAGCAACATCATCATTGCTCGCTATGGGCCCACACCAGTATCACACCTGCCATAAACAGGTGCATGTCTACTACACATAAATGATTTAGTAATAATAAAATGTAATGATTGATATCGCGTCAGCCTCACAGCTCTGGGGTCCTGGGTTCAGATCCAGGTCGGTCCACCTCGGTTGAATTTGCATATCTTCCCTGGGCCCGCGTGTGTTTTCCCTCCCACATCCCAAAAATATCCATTGTAGGCTGATTGGACACTCTAAAATTGCCCCTAGTTATAGGTCTGAGTGTGCATGGCTGTCCGTCTCCTTGTGCCCTGCGATCAGCTGGCCACCAATGCAGGGTGTCCCCCGCCCCTGTTCCAAAGTCAGCAAGGATAGGCTCCTGGCCCAAAGTCAGCAGGAATAAGCTTCAGCTAGTCATTACCCTCTCCCCCGTGAGTGATAAAGTGGTTAAAGTGCTTCAGAAATGAATGAAAAATATCTATGAATAAAACATCTTCATAAATACCATTAGAATATGCACAAAACCGACTTGAATTTTACCTTATTTTTCACATCTGTCTTTCTCACTTCTCATTCTTGTTCAAATGACTTTTCTGCTGAACGTGTCACTTGAGATAGTCAAGTTTCCATTTACATGCAATATGTTTACATTATTTTGATTTGATTTTTTAATAAGGGATAGCACATATTAAAGAACATATTTATATTCATGTTAATGAACATATATGTAAGATTGTAGCCGAGGGTTAATTTCCATTTATAGTCCATTCTGTAGGTTGAAGACAAACGATAACACATACCAGACAAACAGACCCGCACACATGCTCACAACCACACACACAGTAGATTTAGACAGTTCTCACCCGATTTCACCGATTGATGGAAGGGCTGTAAAACACGAAAAACATAACAGTGGACAGAGCTACTGCGACTGGCTGCCACGTAAACGGCGCCATCATGGGGAAAGGGGTAAAAACAAATCCCTTTGAATAAGAGTTGAACTTCATAAATATCGATGAGTGGGCTTATCATAAATCTTTGACATTTATTGCTACCTATCTTTGTCTTGTAGCAGCGCTGCTTACACGCCTATTCACACATTTTCCGGCACTGTCAGACTGGCTTTTTGAGCTATTAGAAGGGCAGGGAATGGGGGAGGAGTGACGAAGGTGGCTGGTTGTTACCTGAGCCATTTAACTGAGTCTGTTTGTCTGTGCCTCTAACTTTAATGAAGAAAAAAAGGAACCACTCAACTAAGGGGAGATCTAAGTGTTCAAGTGCGCACTCTGCACATTTCCCAATTAACAAGTCTACAGGGATGCAGCTTGAAAGCTGGGCAGCATATTCTCTGTATAGAAGTAGCTTGCTTAGATAGAGCAAAAAGAAGCAAAGAAATACACTGCAATTGAATCCAAGTGGTATGCAAAGTAAAAAAAAAGGAATGCAAAATCCCTTAAGGAAAGAAAAATCCACATTAATTTACTTGAGTAACTTTATGATTTACATAAAATGAATTCCACGAGCTAGTTAGCCTTGCATATTTCCTTAATAATTTGGAAGGGGAGAAAAGAACAGTACAAGGTAAAGAGTGTGCCTCATGATTTCCCACTAACCAAATCCCTTGGACCCCATAGTTTATATCTTTTATCTTTTATCTTAAATCTATGACCATAATAAGAAAACCATATCCAGAAGTTCCTTGAAAAGTGATAATAAATCCACACTTTCTTTCATTCTAAATTTCTGTATAAAAAGCATTCAAAATTCGAAATAACTTGAGCCTTACCTGTGTGTCCCACCGGGCACCTTCATGTATAGCCCATGAATATAAGCCCCTTCCCGAGGTGGAGATGTCACGTCCTCACGATTCTTCTTGGTGACATCACATTGCAAACTCATGCTATCCAAAGGCCACTCATTCCTATAATGGAATCATGGCATAAATTTCTCACACCAAGAAACTAAAATATCCAAGTTTCAATGCAAACAAGCCCTACAAACCTGCGAGCCATGGCTTGCATTATTGCGGTGAGGAAGGACTGAGGGTTGAAGAAGCCAGTCAGCCACACTGCGCAAGGTAAGACAAAGTCAGTCGTCCAGATTTCAAGCTCTTTGATTCGTGCCAGCAGGTCATTAAACCACGTAGTCAAGCCAGACATGGAGGGGTAAGCACGCTTTGTCCAAGATTCTGGTACCATATCCAAGAAAATAGCATTCTGGATGATCTCCATTTCATTGGTCATGGTTAGTTCCCCCTTAAGGATCAATAAAAGACATGGATCAACAACCTTAAAGGTGATTTCAATTCGATCACCTAAGAGATTAATTTGCATTTTATCAGAGTTGTTTGAAGAATTAATTACTGCCACTTACTATCAAGGCAGAATATTGCTAAGGAGGTACCACATTTACTACGTTATTTACCTATACCATTTAGGTCCAAGATGAAATCAAACCGACACATTTATTCGCATTTTGTGTTCACTAACTTTGCTGCTTCCGATTTTACTGTATGTCCAGAGCACATGTACCTATATGACTGTATTTAATGTATTATAAAACATTTTTTTTTCCAAATCAAATCAATTTAAAAGCATTTGTTGTAATTATACGCAGTTGTGTATAACAAAATTGGTGGTGCTACTCCACAAAGTGCATTTTTCCCAGTAAAAATATAAATAAGTAGTATAAAAATATAAAAAGTCACGATAGGAGTAGAACCATCAAGCTTTGAATAGGATAATCTTTAGATGACAATTCACCAGGTATAATTATATTTGCTAGTACAAAAGGCTCCATGGCTTTTTAATCAGTCTGCCAATATTTCACCAGGGAAGAGCTTATTTATTGCGAATTTCAATAATTAATGTATGTCTGTGTTTTAATTAACTCACCTTTAGACCGAGACTGAGCTCATTGAGCGAACGTCTGGTTTCTTGGATGAGAATATTCATGCGCTCACACTCTTGCATGGCCACCACTTGGTAGGGAGTCCTCTCTTCAGCCTTCCCAAGCAGTTCACTCATGTTGAACTCCTCGGGAAGTTTCTCGAAGATCTCCTCCAGCACTGAACGTACCTAAAAATACATGCACAACAGCAGGAAAATTGGAAAATTGATAAGCATATTTAATTCTCAAGAAAGAAAAAAAAAATCAAAATTTGGACTAAATCTTAGTTTTATGATTCAAGAACGCAGTATCAACATGCCTGAGAAATTATTTTTCATACATTACTATTCATTGGCTTATTGTTTTCAATGACAGACTAATCCCCTAAGAAAAAGCATTGCTTGTGCAAAAAGTAATGAAGGCTAAAGATTGTGTCAACATTTTTTCAAGGCAACTGCCTTAGTAATCAGTGGGTGGATTACATTTGGAACACAGGATATGAAGTAATAATATCTACAGATTTTTACAGTTCAAATATCAGATCACAATTCAGTAGGTACCAAGCGGGCATCATAGAAAGAGGGCCTTATCAATATTTATATAGTAACACCTTGACCAACGACTGCCCTGACATACGAGGAATTTGAGATACGGGTAAAATTCCAGGCAAATATTTGAGATGAGATATGAGACATTTTTTTAAATAAAAGCATGCCAGACAGTGAGGTGGCCGAGACACGAGAGTCTGCTTATCACTGTGTTTCTCACTGCAATTCCCTCTTGTAAAGATCTCGATGAGCACTGGGCGGAGCGTTGCATTTTAAAAATATGTATGAGAGTTGTGTACGCGTGCCGGAGCTTGATCGCCAATATGAGAGGGGTACTTCCCGGACAAGTTGGCAAGTGGTCATGCGTTATCCTATTGTGAGGACATTTGGTTCATCAGTTTTGGAATATTTTGAAGGGAAGACAAAAAATGCAACCCTAGCGATGATAAAGCGGTTCAGTATATGAGATGTAAACTACAGATGACTAGTATAGTACAAAATACTGCATAATTCCTACATTTCAGAAGAAAAAAAAATTCTAACAGAGTAGCACTGGACTGAAAAGTAGACCAGAAAATGTCAATATCATGAATAAAGTCAGCCTTCACTTTACTTTCATTGAATTTTATTTCCCTTCAGAGTGCAATTGCTACATAAAATGTCACCTCGTGTCCTACTACATTAAATACCAGGTCTAACTTCCCGTAGTCTACCATGAAATTCACATTTGAGGAGAATCATGCTTTATATTTGATCAGAAACTATAGTTGTGTTTACATACTTTCCTTTTGTTGCATTAAGATTTGCACACATTCAAGTAAAGAAGATATATGGTTAGACTAGAAGCTTGTAGATGGTTATCAAGAGCGCCTAATTGAAGTGAAAATGACCAAGGGACATGTTACCAAATATTAGCGCTGCTGTATATATATCGTTGACCCAGTTAAATAATAATGTTTTACATCTCCTATATAAAAGTTATAAAAAAATAATGTACAAATGTACCTTTTCTTCTCGCGTCATCCCTCCCCCTTCAGTGACTCCACCATCCCTGGGCTGCATCTCCAGTACAGTACGGAAAAGCTTTTCAGAGGTTTGAGTGAGAAAGCCAATCTCAGCATTAGGATGGAGGCCATACAGATAAGGCGACTCGGCAGGCAGTGTGTCATCAATATACTGAAGAACAAAGAATCCATGTCAAAGCTTCTAAATATACTGCAAGGCACATTATACAATACACAAGAAATTTCCCGAATACGGGATGAATAAAGTTATCTAATCTAATCTAATTATAGGAGACCTTTAATAATGTTGTATCTAAATAAACATTCAGAGTCGGAAACTGTTGACGTTTTTTCCCTCTTAAGCAGAACCTCAATGCTATTGGTGCACTAGAATCGACTCCGCTAGTTAGAAGAAAGAATTTTTTTTACTTGACTCAGGCATTTTATCTTAAGCATTGCTGACAAAGACAAGAACAGAAAAAGAAAAACTGTCAGAAAATTCAAACATATAACCTGCTGCTAATGAGGCAAGGAAAAAGGCATTTTCCATCTGTTGGTTTATGATGAAGATCAATGATTTGTTAGACACAACATGAAACAAAAAGCTCTAAACGCTGAGTTGTCAGTTTTCAATTACGTTCTATTGAATTATAGGTCTTTAACACACAAACACTTAGTTGTTTTTTTTTTTGCTGTCTTGTTTTTGCCACCTGAACATTGTTGAAATGAAAGTAAACATGCTGACTGAATCCTTTCTGTACTTGCTCTATTTCCAATACAAACCCCAAGAAATTACTGTCAATCCAGATGACCGGTCAGATGTACAATTAATAAATTGTATTTTATATTCTTTTTTGCCACCTCGTCTTGTAGAGGTTCACTCGCCTGACTTTGGTGCAAACAGACGTGGGCTCAATTCCCTCTAGTGGCGGTATGACTGTGAGTGTGGGTGGTTGTCCCTCTGTGTGCCCTATGACTGACTGGTGACCAGTCTAGAGCAGGGGTGGGCAACTCTGGTTCCATTTATCCCTCCTCTACCACATCTGAATCAAATGATCAACTCATCAGCAAGCTGTGCAGGAGCTTGTCACTGATCGTGAATATTTGATTCAGGTGTGTTGAGGGAGGGAGATATGGAAAACAGACCAGATAGCGGATCTCTATTGTTGGCCACCCCTGGTCCAGGGTGTTGTCTGCCTTTTGTTCGAAGGCAGCTGGGTTAGGCTTCAGCAAACCCCGCAACCCTTTGGCACAATGCCAGACTATTCTGACTTCACCCAGTCGTGTAGATTTTATTTGAGGTATATAGCAGCATAACATAGCAGGGAAGTTGAGGTAAGGCTTTAACTTTAAAAACATTCAGCTGTCACAATGTGTTTCTGAAGTTATTTGGAATAAGATTTCATCTAATAAATGTGTCAGTTGAAATACAGATTTAAGTTATGCATGAATGGCTACAGAATGACCTAAATGTTATTTGAATGAATGCCATTTTTGCTTGTACAATTGCATACATACATATTGATTTTTATTTACCAGTTCATATTGTTCCTTGATTGAAATTACCATTTGATAATCGCAATGAGTGAAATAAATGAGATTTGTAGAAAGGAAAACATAAAACACTGCATGAAACAATGTCATTGGATTGGAAAACTAATCATCAAAAATTAATTATCTATAACACAAGGAACTTTTTAAACGTTTTGATCTTGCAATAAGGCCAAGCTTAGATATCCGCCACTGCATTATAAGAATTAAATTAAATAAAGAATTGAGTCAACTATCTAATAAAAACAAATTTGAATCAAAAATGTCCCAAAATTACTATATTGCAAGCACATGTCAGAAAGACTCTGTAGATTGGACATCATTGAAATGCACTAAACAATGACGTAAAGACATTATTGTGCTGAAGTATAATCAAAATAGATGCAAGGGATATAGTTTAAAATGTATTTTATATATGAAATAACTGCAAAAACAAATAATTCATTAGGTAACTTGTAATGAATCCTGATCAGAACAACAAAACACAATGATACCCATTTTTCATTGTGAGTGCCACAACTGTGTATGCATGAGCAGAGAACTGGATTGTCTTCTTGAGTGCTTTTCTCTTGGTATAGCTTCTATGGGTAAATGTCTTGTCTCAAATGCAAGGCGAGTTTTTTTTTATATTTTTTATTTTACAAGGACATAATTAGATCAATTACTAAATGAGAATGAATGGATAAAATGGTGAAAATGAATATTAATAATTGTACACGCTATGCCTCTATCTGGTAAGTGTAATTTATATCATTTGTGTTGTGGAATATTCATAATATGAATTTAATGTGTAAAGAGTGTTTTTTTCACACCAACAAAATAATTCTACTTCTGAGGAACATTTGGAAACCAACAATCTGTTTTGAGACCCATCTGGTAGTTTTATTTCCATTGATTTAGCACTCTCATTTGGAAAAGGAAATGATTAACAATTCAATTCCAGCAACCCTTAGCCATTGCTAATGTGTTTGAGGATTGGCATGACAATACATCTATTGGTGCAAACCTGGAAAAAGAAGAAATATTGTGGCCCTATTTTCTTTTTTCAAGTAAATCATCATTTGTCATGTTTGGTTGAATTCTACTACTAATGTGATTTGAAATAAATTATCTCCCCTGTGCGTGCTTCACCTGGTGATAGGTGTTGTAGTCCATATTTCCAGGCAAAGGGAAACCTGGTGCTAGATAATGATCCCCTTCCATCATCTCAGGTTTGATGAACTCCTCTAAGTAAGTCCCGCAAAGATGGCGGTCCCAGCAAAGATGGCGGTCCCAGTTATCGGTGATGTGACCCCCATACATGATCTCACCAAAGAGGTAGCGTAGATCATCATAGGGTACCTGGGAATCAATCATGTAATGAAGTCAATTATAATGCTTTACCAAACGAAAACAACTTATCTGCAAATGAAGCCCACCTTTGGATTAACTTCCAGGTAATTGAAGAGAACATTGATTGAAATAGTGAGATCTCCATTATTAAATGGGTATGATCTGTTCCATCCTTGAGCCCCAAATTTTCGCCTCTCTGCTACCACAGCATGAAAGTAGCATAGCGCAAAGAGGATACTCTTAAACTCATTCTCTCGCGAACACATTTCCAGTGTGTCCTATTAAAAAAATGGATAAGTTGGTTAAAAAAGAGGACATTGACACTTAGGTGTCAACTGTAAAACCTGTTATGATTACCTTAGTTACAATATAAATTAGAATGAAAATAAACACCCTACTAATGTATTTAAATCTGAAAATTTGCACCGCACTGCCAAAAACTCTAAATCAGGGGAGCAGCGTGTGTTAATAATCCTACTGTTGCAGCACCAGTCTTTGTGCATGTACATACAAAGTGTTGAGAAAACAAGACACCAAACTGAAGAGCAAAGAGCCGCTGCACCCGTGCGCGCCGCCCTCTTGGTCCATCTACCCTTATTACGGAGCCTATCACAGCTGACTCCATGCCAAAGGCGGGGGACACCCCGAATTGGTGGCCAGCCGATCTCAGGGAACAAGAAAACGTACAACCATACACAATCACACCCATAATTAGGGCAATTTCGATTATCCAATCATCCTACCATGCTTTTGGAATGTGGGAGGAAACCAGAATACCTGGAGGAAACCCACGCAGACCCGGGGAGAACATCCAAACTCCACACAGGTGGACCGACCCTGGATTTAAACCCAGGACCCCATAGCTGTGAGACCGATGCATTAACCATTCGCTTCACCAGGCCGCCCACTACTACACAAATGTATAGAAATATTAGCAACAGTAAAATATTTTTTTGTATTTGTTCAAATGACTCCTGAAAAAAACGAACATATATGCTATATAGATTTCCAACTTTTTCTCTCCTTATTTTCATTTAATGAACATTGTCTCACTGCTCACCTTCAACTTTCAAAAGTGGACATTTTATAAACATCTAACAAAAATTTTCAGAGTAAAATAGGATGCGGAATTCAACAAGTACAACTGCAGAGTAAAGGAAAGCTAAAACAGCGAGAGGATAACTTCCAGGAGATGAGTCATAGCCTAAGGCGCACTATGAGTAGATTGTCTCCCAAAAGTCCTGTGGTTCGCAGATTCAAAACTAATGTGGTGTTTTTGAGGCCTTAAACGCTTGAGTATTTTCATATATATTTAATGTTTCTCCACTAACGGCATGTAGTTTGTTATAAAAGAACAAAAACTAAGAGACCAAGTGTTACAGGGTCCAGGTAGCAAAGGAGCAACCAGTAGTGGCAACTGAAGATGTCCAGAATTGTGTGTGGTGTTCTCATTGCAGCAAGAGAGTCAGTTGCATTTTTTATTTACATGGCAGCAGACCAACCAAATCATTCCACTTTGGAGTCCAGAATCAAAAGCTTGCATCTTTGCTTTCCGATTTCACCATCACTGTGAGAACGCAAGGCCAATCCACAACACAATCGTTGCCGTTTATTGTCACAATGTCACGGTGTAAACGGGCACTTAATCATTTGTGATGTCACCAGCAAGTGCAAACCTCTAAAAGTTTAAGTGACACGTAAATGACAAAATGCATAACAATGTGATCGCATTACAATTGCCAAAACCTGTCAGGCGCCTCAAGCCTCCATCTGTCTCCCGGGATTGTCATTCTACACTGGCTGATAAGAATATACGAATGGCAATGTAATCACCGGTGGGAAGAGAGTGTTGAATAAGCATGCCAATAATGAAAGAACCAAAGGTCTTGGATTTTATTCATAACAGCAGAATGTCATGGAAAGTGTGGCAGTAAGGGCCACTGCGGCAGTGCCCCAGGGAGCTGACTCCTACCATGCATATGCTTGCCCACAACAGCAGTGCAAACTGACGACTATCACTCCTGCATACACATTCCTTCTGGTGCTTTAATTAACATTCTGCACAGTACTCTCTTTCCCCAACACAGCTGAATGAGATGCTAAGCCTCACTTTTCATGACCTGTGTACTCAAGAAAAATAACAGGCAGTGAGATAATCAAAGCAGACAGACCCATCACAACACATTGGCACACAAATACTATATATGTACTGAAAAAGAAACATTTTACCTTGATGTCAACATAGCTGATAAAATCAGAATGCATGAAAACCATTGGACAAAGAGGGAGGGGATAAATTATGTGTCTTACTAGTGATTTTAGCAACTATATGTGTGGGTAATTCTAGTCTTGCAAGCAAGATGGTCTTGCCTGGGTCATTGATTCACCTTACAGTTCTATCTTGACAACCACAAGTCTCTAACCACTTAGCGGCCATCTGATGACCAAGCCAATTAGGCCGAAAGGGTGGGAGCTGTAGACATTACCAGTAAGCAACAATTTGTTGGTATACAATGTTGTAGTGCAAAGCTATTTTGTCCATTTCTGAAGTTTTATCAGAAATAAGCAAATGTTTCTAATTAATAGAAGACCAAAGAAACCAACGAAAAACATTTCTTTTGATGGGAAACAATGCTTTTGCTTTTCCGCGAACCAATATGTTATACTGTGGCTTAATGTGAGTTGGTCCCCTCATGGTGAGACAATCAGGGCAAAAGGGCGGCCTGCAAACATGACCAGGGAGCAATCATGTGGTTGTGTATAATGTCTTAGTACAAAGTGGCTATTTTAGTAAGAAGTAGTTGAATAAGTCAACTTCTCAAGTTTTGGGTGAAGTACAAATACTTTCCTGATTAAAAGAGGATCAAAGAACATCACTTTTTTTTGACAGGAAACAATGTATTTGCACTTACCCGTGACCAATTTTATGGCATGCTGTGGTCAAATGTGGATTGGTGGGTGATGAGTGTGACGAGATTAACGAACATTCAATCAAAAGCCGCATATATTTTGAAGGTTCACCCCGTGAAAAAGTTCTCAATTGGATCTTTCCCAGATTGATCTGCGTAATATATTCGTTGTGGATATACGGAACAATCAATCTGGGATGCCAGGTAAGGGCTATTCAAGAGTTGGGGGTAATATAGAGTAGCTTGCACAGAGAAAACATGATCAGAATAACGTTCCAACATTCACCTTTCAGTGCTACATGAGGCAGGGCTCACAAACTAAAATATTGCATGTCCAAGCATTGTACTTTACAATGACAGGCAAGGAATTGCTTTGGTTGCATTAAAAAAAGACAGTCACTTATGTTGCATTCAATAATTCCCTGCTCTGTCTTTCATGGGTATGAATTGTTACATGTTAAGTGATTGGGCCATCTGATCAAGACTTCAGTTTGGGAAACTGGCATTGTGAGGGGAAAATGGAATGAAAATTGGCATGTTAACTCACCTGTCATTTTGTGGAAGGCATTAAAGAAAAACAGTGTACATTATTAGGGCATGAAATTTTAAAGATACCCTTAAATGGATCTGAAAGCTAAGCAAGGTTCCTCTCCTTTTGTTATATCCACTGTCTCATGTTGCATAAACTGCAAGAATGACGGCGAAAAAAGAAACCTTGGAGTGGAGAGTGAATAATTTGCGCAATGAGTCTTACATTTAAGTGAGAAATTTGCCATTGAGTACTTTGATAACTGTGATGATTTTTAATCTTTTGGAGAAAAATAAATACTCTAAATAAACGGAAAACTAAAAATAGTGAACAAGTGATTTGTGGCTTTACCTGGTTGAAGTTGTCCAGAGCCTTGTGCAAGTTCGCATGCATACCCGTTGGTGGCTCATTTGTTATCTTTATAGAGTTCTCCAGGATTCCTTGTGGAATGATATGACCCTCAAGGGTGGATGAAGGCTCAGCACTGAAAAATACCCGGAAGTCCTCATGGCGTCCATCCGTTTGCTGCTCGAGAATTTTTTCTAGAGTACACAGCCAGCGAGCTACCAAGTGGATATTCTAAAGCAAAACAGGTATGGAACACTATGAAACAAGGGAATGGTTTAAACTTTAATCTTTCAATGATACACTTGTACTTTGTTTATGATTCTGAAACTGCTAAATGTATACTTTTTGGACAACAAGCAAAAAGGAACAATCAAATTTGGAACATTCCCCATATTACACTAACTTTTTTAGTGGGGTTAAATTAAATGGTGCACAGAACTTGAAAAGATGCTGACATTAAGGAACCATTTTGAGTTGATACTTCAGCCAGACTTTTCAGCAAATACATTGGTGTGCGCAGGCCAGAAAGTGGAGTTGACTTGTACGATCACACAAGCTTGGATGAGCTCAATTTTCCATCTCAACTATCTTGACACGTACAGGACATCCTGTGAATGATAAGCAGTCAGCCATGCCCCCACTCCCACCTCCCAACAGATCTAACCATGCAGCACTGCCCATTCCCCAAATCTAATTACAGCACTAATAACTCCAGTCATTAATTCATAAGTCTCTTTACTTTCTCATTTCCATTTGCTCTTCATATTTAATCTTCCTTGTCATGGCTACAGTTAGCCTTTTTTCCAAGTGAGGAGACACGAGCGAATGGAATGTCAGTTTGTCAGAGGTTTGAGAGACATTGAACAAAAGGGTGGTAGCATAAAGTTAAAGTAAATCATGGGAGAAAGAGAGGCATTTAGGGACTATAGCTCAAGGAGACAAAGTGATAAGTACAATTTTCTCATGGTGCCTTAGAGAATAATACATGGCTATACAAATTGGAAGTCTAAATTCAAGCACTTTTTCATCAAGACTTAAGTACAACCTCTTGGCATGTAAATAGTCAAGCAATAAAGACGTTGACGGAAGAAGGGAGAGAGGGCCGAACAATTTGCAACAATAATGAATCCATTCATCCTCCAGCAAAATAATGAAGAAGTGAAGAAAGAGAGATGCACTTGGGGTCTAATTAACAAAACAACAAATAAAACAACCACACTATCATGTAGCTTTTAAATTAAGTAAATTTTAGTGAAGCATTTTGTTCCCACCTCCTTTAAACAGTCCACCAAAGAGTAAGTTATTTACCTAAGATGAATCCCAAAATCCCATCGGCAGCCACAGCTGGCAAGCAACATTTTTAATATATTGCGATCTAATTTAACCCAGGGGAATATGGACAAAATGGCGCTTCCAATTGCTCATCATACATGCGAAGCAAATAGGAATAACTAAATGTATGCTAGTGACATATTAGCCAAGAAGTGATGCTGTGGAAAACTGTCCAGCTGATCTCAATTGCTGAAAATACAACCCTAAAGGGTCACAATGATTTCATACTGTATGTTGGACTAACACAAACCCAGTGAAGGTGCTGGAAAGGACAAACTGTATGGTGGACCCAGTGCAAGAGCTGTCAGAATGACCATGAGCATAGTTTGAATTCTCATTATTTGAACACATTTTGAAAATTCATTTACACATAATAATATATTAAAATTTCAAATAGTATTCATTCAAAACTAGAACGTTGAAGCTTCACAGTAAACTTGAATGCAACAAGTCTGAATTTTAGTAGTAAGGGCAAACCTAAAACCAAACCTCACCCAATTAAAAAAAAGAACAAATTAAAATCATTAAAATCATTGGTTGAGGCAGCACTCCATTCCCAAATATGGGCCACATGTTTCAGACACATTTGCAATCACAAATAAAATAACATTCAATAGTAATGTCTATCTATTATGTCCGCACTATAGAGTGTTGTTGTCAAGACTGAGACCCAATCAAGACTTGACCCAAATCAAGAATCAATGAGATTAAGTTACTACTTTTGTGAGTAAACACCTATAATTTTCTCAAAGGATTCAAACTTTGAAAAAGCTTTACCTGTCTGTGGTGAGAAAAAGGTTGGGGACTGCTGCTATAGAGGATTCACGTATGTATAATGGATCTGGGTCCAATATCAATAGACAAAATTTGTAAAATAAGTGCAATAAGGACACCTCCAATGTTTTTCCACTCTGCTGGCCAGCACCATAGATCTAACTCTCAGCAGGCAGACAGATAGTTGATGATAAAGTGAGTGGGTGGTTTGTTGCCAAGGGGACAATCCCTTTTAAACCTTTTCTTGACTCTTATGCAGAGGTAAGTAAACGACTGCTCTTTTCATAGACCACAGAGTGCAGTTTTCCCATTTTCCTCTCATAATCTAACATTTGTGAGTAAAAAAAGATACAGTATCAGAAGAAATGGAGGATAGCAGATCGTCTCACAATTTCGATATTTCCCATTATAATTCCTCTAAGGTCGCCACTTAATATGCAAACAAGAGCCTTGCCCTCCTGATAAGAGGCAGAAAGATATCATGACTACAGATATAGGCTCTGGCATTCAATAGTAATATTGAAAGGCAGTTCCAGTAAGAGAATTCCCATAGAGAGTTCAATTCACTTTATATGCAGATTACCTGTGACAAAGGCAAATGGCATCATGGATGTGTCACAGAGGAATAAGATAATACAATTAATTAACAGTGAATTAATGTAACTGGAAGTCCCCTACTCTTTGTATGTATGCAGTGTACAAGTACAAATCGAATCGAAAGTAGGCATTGTTGGAACAAAAAAAAAAGAAATACGTGGAACCTCGCGATACAAGAACCTCACTTTAGTTTCTTGATACGAGCACTGTCACAATAGAAGATGGGTCTTATTATGTGAGCAAATCTTGAGCGAAATCCAAAAAACACTTTCTCTGATTTCCCATATCTAGGTGTGTCTGTGTCTTGCAAGAGGGCATACGAGCAACCACCTCAACGAAATCAGCCGCCATCCTGTTGCTTTGCAGTGATTCTTTGAATTGAATTATTTGTGCTTACAAATACAAATTAAACCTGTCACCGAGTCTACTTAAACAGAAAGTGTTTTCTATTATTTTCTTTAATGTGTAAGGTGTAAATAGGGATGCCCATTCAAACTCTCCCCTTGCTCAGCTTGCTCCCACTTTTGTCACAGTACTAGAATTTAGCTGTCATGGTAAGTGCTTGTCTATGAATAACATTTTATACCTACAATCTATTTTTCATGTAAGCTAGCCTTTATAATTTAGCTTTTTACGAGAAATGGGTGTGTGGGGGGCGCCTCGGCCTCACAGCTCTGGAATCTTGGGTTCAAATCCAGGTCACGTCCAATCTAAATTGCCGCTAGTTATGGGTCTGAGTGTGTATCGTTACATCTCCTTTTTCCCTGAGATCGGCTGGCCACAGATTCAGGGTGTCCCCCGCCTCTGGCCTGGAGTCAGCTGGGATAGGCTCCATCACCCCCCGCAACCCTAATGAGGATAAAGCGGTCATATTGTGTGGTTGCACGCATTCACAGGACTTCATTAATTTCTGATGGAGAAAATGAACTAATGACATGAACACATTCATCTTATAATCTTGATTTTGGAACAGCTTATGCTCGTATCATGAGGGTTCACTGTACAATGGTTTTCAAATCATTTTGAGCCTGGAGTATAATCAGTTGATACTATTGACATAAACAAAAATGGAGTGGACTTACATAAAGCAAAACATCAAAATGCCCAAAGCACTTTACTGTTGTTCATATTATCCCATTAAAGCACAGATTCATATCCCAATGGGTGATGCTTCTATCATACCAACTGGGAGCAATTCTAGGTCAGTGTCTTGCCCGAGGACACTTTTACATTAGACAGGCGGGAGTGGAACCACTGACCCTTGAGTCACTGGATGACCCATCCCACCAACTGTGTGAATCAAAAGTTGACAAATAGTTCCTCTGAGCAGGAAGGCGGGAAACTGGACTAAATTCTTGATCTCAGAATTGTGAGGAATCATGCTAACGAGTCAGTCACCATGGTCAGTGCTCAAAGTTTCAGGACACTAAATTTTAGCTTATCCAAGCCAAACGCTGCATGCACGCAAACGCTTGTCTCATGTAATTTTGTGTTGCTGAATTCAAATATGTATTTTGTATTTCTGTAAGCTCTCACTATTTTTCAAATCAATATTTAAATTTATTGTGCAATGAAAAATGATTGCAAATCTATATTTTGAACAAAGTGTGGATATACAACTGGCTGATAGAAGAATAGCCCAAAAGTAACAATATAGAGGAAAATAAAACCTGATATGTTATGTTTCAAACATCTAACAGAGTAGGAAAAAAACAGGGAAAATTTGAGATTTGCTGCATTGGACTGCTACTATTAAATTTGGCTAAATGTATAATAATACTTAAATAGATCAAAATATATGTACACTTTACTCTCAGAAATGTTAAACCTTTATGTTATTTATTCTTGCTGAGAATAATTAGTTCTATTAACCATCCCAATTTTATTACACTTAGTAATCTAAAACTGACTGAAATGCACGAGGAAGGAGAAACACAAACTATAGTGCATTTAAAGGCCGTTTGCCCAAAAATGTTTTTTTCTTACCCAAAGAAATTGAGAAATGCTTAACTTTTATGTTGCCCTAAAACAGATTAACCTACATTTCTGAAAGCATATACATGATGTAAACTGTAAATGCAGACTTTCAAGTTCCGATAGATGTGGTCACTTAAGACGAGGAAGGTATAAAAAAAATCGGCCACTGTACCTGCAATATGACCCAATGCCCGTTTTTAGCTGATAACTCGAGAACTTGTTCAGCCGTGGCCTCCTGCCCTTGACCCAGAGACAAATTGTGGAAGTTCTTATTGTCAAATGTGAAACCAAGCTTCTTTCCTGAAATAAATAAATTCAAACATTAAAATAGATGAAACACCCTGAGTTAATGATCACTCATTCAATAAGTTATATGCCGTTTTCGGCTATTTGATGTTACAATTGCGTTATTTAAATTAGGAGCAAAGCAACAAATACATAGACATAAAATGATCACTGTTTCCTTATTTAGAAAGTTACTAGCGCCATGGTGACAACTAGCTACCGCAATATCGGTTGCAGTGGAATTGAGCTTCTAATCAAACCCCTACGACATTAAAACTTTAATTTAAGAACAAATTAAATGGCTTCTTACCTGCGTCATTGAGATTGAACAAGGCAATTAGTTTTGTCAGGTTACAATGTCGACCTAACTACAGATTGAATGAGATAGCTTTTTTGGAAATAATAGCTCCCCATTGGAGCCAAAAGTCTGAAATCAATGCCTTTATATGTAAATGTATATCTATTTACCATTGGATCTAGCTGTAGGTTAGCTGTGGGTCATGACCAAAAGAACAAGACCCCGGATACAAGCTGTTGAAATTAGTTCTCAGGGTGTCTGAACTCTCTCTATAGTGATAAGGTGAGAAGCTCGGTCATCCAGGACTAGCTATGAGTAGAGCTGTGTACTGTCATCAGGAAAGACCTCTGCATTTAATTAACACGTTTTATGCCTATGCTTCTTTAAGGACCAGACCCAGACAGCTTTTTCACTTTCTATATCTGTCAGACTTTGAAGCAAATGAATAGTTGTTTTCAATTCAAATACTAAACGGAATAGGATAAGATAATAAGAATAATACAAGTGAATACATCCTACTCATCTCTACATTTTTAATACATCTTATTTTTTTTATAGGGCCACCCAATGAAGGAGAGGTCTTCTGCCTGACTTTGGTCCGGGCAGTCTGGGTTCGATTCCCACTCGGTGGCAGTGTAATTTTAGAGTTTTTCTGTCTCTTTGTGTGCCCCCACGATTGACTTCAGTTTTTAATGCAAAGAACCCACGGGAATACAACAGGTACTTTTAACATAGTACAAGGATATGACTTGCTCCTTGTTTGTTGGCATTTATTGGAATTACGGTACCCGGACGTTTCGTCGACGGACATTTGGTCGACGGACACTTCGTTGCCGGACAGTTCGTCGAACCGACAATTCGTCGCCGGACATTCCGTCGACGGAAAATTTGTCGCTGGATTCGTTCGATCTCAAAATTATAATCAGCAGAAATAGAGAGAGTTTACTGTGGAAAGCGATCAACCTGGTAATCTCCACCGAGTGCTCGTCACGATAAATACACCATAGATCTGCCATTAAATGTTTGGACTACAATAACTCGACAGCCATGTCAAAAGGCGGTTACTTTTAAATTAACCAATTGCATGTCATTACACTATACAAAATAAAAATGGCTGCAACGAATATCCATGTTATTCAGAGGTGTGAAGAAACTCTGAAGCCAATGGCATTTCACTATTTTAGCAGTATTGCCATCTCATAAATATGTGACCTTTAGTATAATCCCTTCAATTTTTATGGCCAGTTTTATGGCAGTGATGGTTTTATGTTAAAGAAATGTACAAGCGAGATGTGACGGAGAAACCACTTTTCACTCATAATCTTGTGAAATCTTAATCAAAGTAGCAGAGGCATGCCTGCACTTCACATCAATAGTCTACTTCACAAAAATCTCACGTTTCTTTCACAATATGAAGGAATGACAGCTGTTTTCCCAGTATGAATGCTCTGATAAAGCCCCCTATGCTGTGAGGAGGATTTTTATGACTTATTAAAGATAAAACATTCAGAGTATTACCGTGTTTCTCCACATCTTTCAAAGGATCAACTCCAGGAGAGAGGATGAAGAACATAGGCGTCGTCGGACCTGTCTCTTCAAAGGACACTGCAAAGTCCAGAGATCTGCCAATCACATACTTCCCCCCTAGTTTCTCTTCCACAAAGTCTCTGTGAAGAGAATGCAACTAAATTATCTGCACTTTTTGGTATGGTTGACAAAAAAGCTCAACTAGGTCTACTATCATTTGGATAAACAGCAATATGAAAGTAAACCAAAACAATATCTCTTATCATGATATGGCTGTCAACGTGTTTATTTTCTCTCTCTATGTCCCAAATCTCCCTCATAGAAAACTATGTTTACTTCAATGTGCTTACTGGTAATCTAATCAATCTAACCAAATTTTGAAATGATGCACTCTTATTGAGAACAAACTGTAATGACCAATGGAAAGAGGCCTAACAGAGGCTAATACACATTGACTCATCATGTCTATTCACAATAACATGCCCCGCTTGATCATCAGTAGGTTCAGATGATCACGTGACATTGCTAGGCCAATCAGTGCTGCGAGAAAGTTATATATCTTGAATTTGGAAAAAAATCACATTATATTTTACAATAAAGTAGGGTTCGGTGAATGTGCATATGAAACTGGTGATGTTCGTAGCTCCAACAAGGTTAAGAACCACTGCTTTAGAATCATTTTGTTAAACTTAATCATTGTTTCCCCATTCTGCATTATTTTTATGAAGATGTGATATTAATGGTGGTACAGTCATAAAATAAAATCCAACACCCAAAAGATTTTCAATAAGGTTGGCTCTGGACTCTGTGGTGCTAATTCATCTGTGAAAATGATGTCTCATGCGTCCTGAACCACTCTTTCACAATTTGAGTTTAATGAAACATGGTATTGCCATCTTGGAACGTGTCCATATCAATGAGGAGTAAAAAGACCATTGCTTTTAAAAATGGCTATTAAGTGAAATACATTTTGTGGTTTTATTGAGTTCCTTTTGAAAACTTTAGATTATTTGAATAAGTGAGAAAAGATTTAAAAATGGCTATTAAGTGAAATACATTTTGTGGTTTTATTGAGTTCCTTTTGAAAACTTTAGATTATTTGAATAAGTGAGAAAAGATTTTACCAGAACAAACATGAATTTTATTGTTTAAAAAGTCATCAACTAAATTCAGGTTGGTCACCGCAATGACTTAAGTTTTCAACCCGTGATACTGATAATTATTTTAGAAATTACTTTATGACGTTTTATTTGCTTTTTTGAATCCTTGTAGCTATTATTATTATTCATCAACGAGCACAATTTGGGTCAAAAAGGCTAAAACATATTAGATGTGAAAGTCTCTCTTCATGAGTGGTCAAATTTATATACTATACAATTTTCAGATTGCATGAACAATATAATAACACAATACGGAAGTGTTGGTTCATTCATTTTCCATAACACTTATCCTCACAGGGGTCTCAAGGGGTGCTAGATTCTATCCTGGCCAACCAGGTATTAGTGGCCAGCCAAACGCAGGGCACAAGGAGAAGGCCAACCATCCACTCTCACACTCAGAGGTAGGGGCAATTTAATGTTTTATTTTTTTGGGAAGGGATGTGGTTGGAATAGGTATGTTCATTCAGAGAAAATGTTCCTAACCTTCTTTAATTTAATTGTAATTGTAAATAACTTTTTCTAGTCGGATCGATCACCTAACCTGTATGTCAGTGTAAGAGAGGTAAAATAGTATAAAAGTCACACAGAAGGTGAAGAAGTAACAGGTTAGAAGGTGTATACTATAAGTTCAAACATTGAGACAGTCACTAAAAAGCATCATAGATTTGAGAGCAAAGGCCAAGTGATTTTTGCGCCTCTCACCTGACAGCATATGTCATGCGGTCAGGCCTCAGAGCCCTCATTATACACAACCTCTGGAGAGAGGTTTTGTTTTTCCATTCTTGGGGAAATTTCTCTTTTTCTGGGGACTCAGACTCCACAAACTTCTTCCAGCGTTTGGCCGAG